>NW_010160533.1:20619-38526 GCF_000695765.1 Mesitornis unicolor | reverse complement strand
AAAGAGTTCAGCTGCAAGATGTTGTTCAGCATACACACGCAGGATCACACGTAACAGCATGGGCCACGGCGGGTGGACTTGTGCAGAGCTGTGGGAGCATAGGTATATAAGCCAAGAGCTGCTCACACCTTCAGAAGTGCTGAATTGCAGCTCAGGACCATGTTGTTGGGTCTGGGGCAACCAGAGATATGGGGACAACCATCACAGGAGCGACCTGCGGGGCAGTCAGGAGCTTTAGGTGCAGAAGACACCCAAGCCTTCTCGAGAGCAATCCTCTGGGAGCTGTGGCAGTGGTGCTGCCAGGGCTCAGAGCAGGAGCTGTGGAGCTGAGGGATAGAGATCCACGGTGGAGGGGAAGCTGGGGCTGACACATCCTCAGCACCCATGGCAAAGCCAAGAGTGGGGTTAGCTGAGAGAAGGAACACCCTGCAGGACCAGTCCTGGGGCTGGTGCTGGGGCTGATGTGGAAGCACCGAGAGACAAGCTGGGGCTGAGCATGGTAGCTCAGGTGATGGAGGTGCTGCATAGGCACTGCCCAGGCAGCACCTGCCCCCAGCTGCTGGGGAGAGGACAGGCTTCCTCCTGGAGACCTGCAAAGTACATTCACAGAGGAAACCAAAGTCCATAGTCTTCAGTAGCTGCCCGTGGCCTCACAGGGGAGCTGTGGTGAGGCTGCAGGTCCCATCCAGAATCTGGTCTGGAGCAGCAGGAGCCTTGGCCTGTGCTTGAGGGCTCAGTAGTAGGCACCCAAGAGGGTTGAGACCTTGTGCAGGAGCTCCTTGTGGTTGGTGTGCAGGGGAATCCTCTTGTCCAGCGCCTGCCAGCGGATGCACAGCTCCGGGTCGCAGCCCTGGAGGAACTGGGAGAGGACCAGAGACATCACATAGATGAGGCTGGACAGAGTCATCAGCACCTCCAGCCCCCAGCCTCCTGTCCTTTCCTTTTGAGGGCCCAAGTGCAGTGTCACCCCATGTTCATCCCACATTCTTCCTCCACTGCATGCAGCTGAAGGAGCACCCTCCTGAAGAGGGTGAGATCTGGATCTGGAGATCTGGCTTCCCTGCCCCACGCCTGCTGAGACCCAGATCAGGGAGCTGTAGGGATGAGGGGCCCATACCGAATTCAGCCGCTTCATCTCCACATCATTCTGGTTGTCGAAGTGCACACTGACAGCAACTGTCTCGACCCAGGCGTTATCTGTGTTGCGGGGGTCATCAAGGTACCCCTTGTGCACCTGTGTGTGGTGAAGGTGTGTCATGGTCACAGAGCCCTCACCACCTCTCTGAGGGCACTGCAAGGCCCCGGAGGTGGTGGGACATCACCAGTGACCTGTCCCACTGCGAGCTGGAGCCGTGGAGGGTGATGGCAGTGGCACAGCCCCCACTGTGTGCAGCCCACTCCAGGGTCCCTGGGCTGCCCCTCAGCTCCCTGTGGGGCCATTACGGCCCCCAGCCGGGCCTCCCTTCTGGGAGCAGCAGCCAAGGGGTAACGCACCCTGGGGACACCCACATGCCCCAGTGCCACCATGACATCCCTGTTCTGGGGTGATGCCCCCTTGTGCTCCTACCACTGTGAGGCCTGTGTGCCCCCATACCACCAGGACACCTGCATGCCCCCACCTCAGTGCCTTGTTTCAGCAAGTTCTGGAACTGGGGCCAGAACTCCCGGCGCAGGATCCACTTGAGCTTCAGTGGCAGCGTCTCGCCCGGCTCCAGCGACCCCTGTGCCAAAGCAGATGTCACCCGTGGGGCCGGCCACCAGCCCAGCCTCCCTCACTGCCACTGGTTTGGCCATCAGGTGGTTGCCACCACTGCAGAAGATGTGACAAATTCTGGTGGGAATGACAAGTGGCAGCGGTGCCTTCCTCCCTCCCTCTCCTGTCAGAAGTCCTCAGCCATGGCCAAATGTGTCTGAGTTTGACCAATTCAATGTCTGGACCTCTCTGTCAAAGGATGCTCTAAGATCATCAAGTCCAACCATCAGCTCAACCCCACCATGCCCACTAAACCATGTCCTGAAGTGCCATATCCATGCACTTCTTGAACACTTCCAGGGATGGGGACTCCACCGCCTCCCTGGGCTGGACCCCTCCAGGGGATGGGCACCCCCCCGCCTCCCTGGCCAGCCCCTTCCAGTGTTTGACCACTCTTTCAGTAAAGAAATTTTTCCTAATATCCAATCTAATCCTCCCCTGGCACAACTTGAGGCCATTTCCTCTTGTTCTATTGCTTGTGATTTGGGAGACTGACCCCCCATCTTGCCACCCCCTCCTTTCATGGAGCTGTAGAGGGTGATAAGGTCGCCCCTCAGTCTCCTTTACTCCAAACTAAACAACCCCAGCTCCCTCAGCTGCTCCCCATCATTCCTGTGCTCCAGACCCCTCCCCAGCTCCATTGCCCTTCTCTGGATGCACTCCAGCCCCTCAATGTCCTTCTTGGAGTGAGGGGCCCAAAACTGAACACAGGATTCGAGGTGTGGCCTCATCAGTGCCCAGCACAGGGGAAGGATCCCTGCCCTGCTCCTGCTGGCCACACCATTTCTGATGCAGGCCAGGATGCTGTTGGCCTTCTTGGCCACCTGGGCACACTGCTGGCTCATGTTCAGCCACTCTCAACCCACACCCTGGGTCCCTCTCCTCCAGGTGCTCTCCAGCCACTCCTCCCCAGGCCTGTAGTGCTGCATGGGGTTGTTGTGACCCAAGTGCAGGAGCCAGCACTTGGCCTTGTTGAACCTCATACAATTGGCCTCAGCCCATCGATCCAGCCTGTACAGGTCCCTCTGCAGAGTCTTCCTACCCTTGAGCAGATCAACACTCCCACCCAGTTTGGTGTTGTCTGCACAGACACTGCACAGCCTTGCTCTCGGATGCCCTGTAGGAGAGCAGAGGCACCTCCTCGGACAAGGCCGTGACACCCGTCTGAGTGTGTTCCTCTTCCGCAGGGCACTCCTGGGACTGGGCCAGCCCCATCTCCCCAGCCCTTCTGCACCAGCTAGCTTCCACTAGTTCTTACCCCAGGCAAAGCCCAGACATCTGACAGTGGATACTGGGCTACAAGGACTTCCAGCATCTTCTTCAGGCTCTTCCTTATAATGGACCCATCTAAATTCCTCCTCCAGCTGTGAAAGAGGCCCCTGTTAAGCTTCAGCCAGACTCAGCTCCCCCTGTCCCCACAGCAGTCGGTTTTGCCAAGTCCCAGTCTGTCTGAGATGGCTTCATGCCCCCTTTTCCCATCCCACCTCCCCAGCCCCATCCTGAAGCGAGGACACCGTTGTGTCCCCATGCGCTCACCGGGTCACCACGGGGTGCAGGGCATGGTTGGGCCCGAAGCAGTGCAGCCTCCCACGGCCTCGCAGGCCCGTCCTGCCCATGGGGTTCCTGACAGGGAAACAGTGAGCAAGCTGGGGTGGCACTAGGGTCCCTCTGCATGCCCCAACACACTGATCAAAGCCTGATACGCCGTCCTCTGCTGGGGCACTGGGTTGGGGTTTTTTTGGGGGCACAGCCCTGAAGATCATTATCCATTCCATATCCAAGAACAAATAGGGAAGCGAGAAGGCGATGGATGCACCCAGGCGCCCCAGATTGTCCATCTCCCCAGTGCTTTGCCTATAGCTGGGCACCCCAGCAACTCCCTGGCCCATCCGCCCCCACGGTGGATGCACTCACAGCGGCAGCCCGTCCTGCACAGCGTAGAGCCCGTGGAAGCTCTGCCGGTCGATCAGCCCATCCATGGTGTTGTAGTTGATCTTCAGGAGGGACTCCAGGGAGCTGAGGGGCAGGAGGCAGGCAGGGGAGGCTGGCTGTGTTGCCCAGGGGAAGGGACAGAGGAGCAGGGAGCCACAGGTGGACACTCACGGGCTGAACGGGTCCTGCATGGCCATGTCCTGGTGGTCTGCTGAGTAGGTGGGAGGGTCGTAGAGGGGGAAGTCCACCTGCAGAGCATGTGGCCATCAGCCACCCCTTGTGTCCCTGCTCTGGTGTCCCTGGGGACACATTCTGCCCCAGACCCTTCCTCTGCCCAGCTCCTGGCGTCCTACCCCAAGACACAGAGGGGCTGAGCTCAGGGTCTTGGCGGGGGGGTTGGTGCCTCTCACCCGCACTCCCGTGGAAGCCAGTGCCAGGTCCTGTCCCTGACCCTGAGCCAGCCCTGGGTCAGGAAATGCCAAGGCAGGGGTTCATCCCCTCTGCCTCCTAACCGAGCACCTTCAAGCACCCCTAGCACTGTGGATTCCAGCAGGAGCTGTGCCTGTTCCCCTCTCCTTGTCCCTGGGAGGGCCTCTGAGCAGCCGCTCCAGGAAGCCAGTTATCCCAGGGCCGGGGAGAACAGGACCTCCCAAGCATGACATGGGTTTTGCAAGGGGTCTGCTCCTCTTCCCACCATCATGATCTGCCCCACAGCCCCCCGGTCCCAGCCCCATTGCCCAGGATCACAGCTCCTACCTCCCAGGGCACCTTCTCATCTGGCACAGGGAAGCGGAGGGTGTGAGACCCTGGGTAGAGGAGGTTTCGGGCAAGCACATGGCACGGGGGTTTGCTCTCCTTGGGTTTCCCCTCCAGGTCAACCTCCTTGGTCTCTGATGCTTTGCTGAAACCTGCAAGGCAGACATAGACAGCAAGGCCCCAGCAAAGCAGGGTGCTGAGTCCAGTGCTCCAGCCCACGGCTCTGCTGAGGGGCCTGGCTGGGTGTCACCATGGGAATGCTCACGTCCCCTGGGGGCCTGGCCCCTGCATTCCTTCCAGTAGACCCCCAGGAACTCCCCCAGGAATGCTGCAGTGGGGCCTTGGGTGCTTTCAGTTCAGGGGGTGGGGAGGGGTGAGGGTCTCCGTTTACCCATGGGTGGCACATCCTCGCCTGATCCAAATCCATTGCCCTGCAGCGCCTGCGTTATCCACCTCAGGGCCTGGGCACTCTGGTGCACCTGCATGGGACAGGAGAGGGTCAGCCCGCCCAGACCCCACCGCCCCCTCATGCTGTCTCCTGATGCTCAGCACCATAGAAAACCACCTCCAGGAAAATATTTTTTCAAAAATGAAATGGGAAATGGCATTCGTGCTGCAAGTGTTTCAAAGAGTGGATGTCAGTGCCCAGTCCATCACCCCGGCCACCCCACTGCTGGTGCAGGGTGTGGAACAGCCTACGGGGAGGGGGCAGAGAGTCCCCATCACCAGGAGGGCTGGAGGGTCCTCTTGGGCCAAGGAGAAGAGCTGGGTCAGAACTAATTGCTTGGGTGACCAGTGGAGACAGGGGCTCATCCCACCTTCATCCTGTTCACTATGGAGTCACACAGAACATTTCCCGTAAACCTTTTCCTCTTGGCTGCTATTGTTTGGGTAGGGAAACTCAAACTGTCTGGGGGAGATTGGCTCAGAGGAGCTTCCTCTTGTGCTCTGGTTGACTCAGCCCCTGGAAAACCCCAACTTTCTCTGGCAGATGCTCAGCTTTTGCGTCACCTGGTCTTCCAGAGAGCCCAGTCTCTGCTCCACCAGCCCTGTCCTCTTCACCCGGTCCAAGTCCAGCAACTCTGCCAGTACATCAACCCTGGAGGGACAGTGCAGAGAGGAACCCCCTCAGCAGCCACCCCTGCACCAATCCCAGCTCCTCTCTGCCCAGGACGCAGAAGGATTTCCCCATCTGAGGAGTGCCGGTACCTCCGTGCAATGTCTCGGATCTTCTGCTCTGTGTTCTGCTTCTCCTGGCACTGCTGGTGCTGCAGATAGTTCTCCTTCAGGTACATCTCCCAAGAGAGGAGGGCAGCTTCTTCGTTTTTCTCCAGCTTCTCTTCTGGCAGAGGAAGGGGATGGCAGTGCTGTCAGATCCCTGGGCATCCTAAACCCTGGTGTACTGTGCCCCGGGGAGGGGACAAAGGGCAGGAGGGGAGATGCTGGTTCTCACTGAGCTGCTTGTGATGTGTGGCCGGCCTGCGGAGCAAGCCTCGCCGGACCAGAAGCTGCAGGTGGTTGAGGAGGATGAAGGGCGGAGGTGCGGGTGGGCGGCCGTGATACTCCTCGATCAAGTCGTGACGCTGGAACTTCCAGATCTGGTCCGTGTGCTCCTGGACCTGCTGGAAGGTGTAGCTGGGGCAGAGCCCAGGCGTCAGCCATGCCGTGGGGATGAGGGAGCACATCGTGTCTCTATGGTGCCCCAGCTCCTCGATCAGCCCTGCCCTGCACCCGCTACTTCCACGTTGTCTATAACCCCCCCAAAGCACTGCTGTACTCTGGTCAGCATGTGCCCCAGGACCTCATTGCTCTTTCTCAGCATGTGGTGCCCTGGCTATGGACAAGCCTGCAAGCAAAGCCAGCTCGATTCACTGTCAGGATTGTGGGGCCAGGTAAAACTCACTTGAACATTGCAATGAGGAGGTTGAGGAGGAGGATGTTGGTGAAGAGGAGATACAGGCACAGTAAGATGACTGTCAGCCACTCCGGAAAAATGGGTTTCTTGTTGTCCTCATTTGTCTCTGGGCACTTGGGCTTGTAGGGGTCGGTCCCGTTGGGGCTGCACTGGTCAATGTTGAAGTTGACCCCTGCGAGAGAGCACGGCATGACTCCACTGCAGCCGTTGTGCTTGGAGACAAGCCCTGTGCAGGACTTTCACGGGCCATCACGGCAGGACCGAGGATGAGCTCGGTACCTTGGCCATGTCACAGCCACCCTGCTCATACCATGCCCTGTCACAAGGTGGTGTCCCTTACCGTCGATGTAGGAGGGAATCTGCCCGAATATGGTCAGGTAGGAGTGGTAGACCACACCACGGAAAAGCCACTCCACACGTTCCTCATTGTGGATCAGGATGGCCTGCTTGGCAACCCCAAAGGACACCACCCACACCGCTAGCAGGAAGAGGAAGAAGAAGACATCCTTCATCTGCAAAGACAGAGAGGAAGCAAAATTGTGTCCTGGAGCAAATTCCACTCCAGGGTAGGATAACATGGGTGGCACATCCATCCTGTGCAGGCATCCGGCTGCTCCAGCAGATCACCGGGGCAGGATGGAGGGGAGCTCTCACCATGCGCTTCACAATGATGATCTTGGGCCCTAGCGTTTTACTGACGGTGAAGATGTGCATCAGACGCAGGCAGAAAATGATAAAAGCCAGTGACAGTATGATGCGCCCGGGATATAAAGTTGACGGGATCAGCCTGGGCACAGGAGAGAGGAAAGGAAACATCTCAGTGCCACCAGTGCAGGGTTTTTGTCTGACCTTGCACCATTACATTCTGCAATATTTCTGCTTCTCCAGAGTGCTGCGTGAAAGTCACGGCCTGAAAAATGTCTCTCCTAAAAGCAACTGAAAGCAGAGGCAAATTGGTGAGAATTAATCATGTGACCACAAAAATCTTCAGTGGCCTTTGGAAGAAGAAATTGCAATTAAAAAACCTGCACAGTTGTAGTTTTGTAGCCTACAGCTGTGGCTTGAACCTGTGCACTGCCAGGCAAGCGGCTCTGCACCTCACCTGCATGTCAGCCCTGCGATGAAGACCAGGATGGCACAGATATCCAACTTATTCCAGAAGTCCTTGAAGTACAGGGAAGCCATTTTCACAACCCCAAGCCCATCTGGATCATACAGGAGCTGCTGGGAAGAGAAGAGGGGTTGGTATTGCAGTGAAAGCCTTGTAGATGGGAGGGACCACACAGACCTGCTGGCCATCACTGTATCCTCTTGCTTACCCAAAGTTAACCTGAGCCTAAGGGGGTTTTCTACAGGGGCATGGGGAGAGATACCTGAGACATGGGGCTCTTTAGGGTGGTGAGAAAAGGTACTGAGATGTTGAAGAAAAAGCTGAAAAAACCCCAATGTCCAGCAAAGCCTGAAAATGCTGCTAGGAATAAATGCCCAAGGAAGGAGGTGGTTCCTCCATCTCCTGATATTTTCAGTTCAAAACAGCACGTCCTTCTGCAAGCTCCCAGAGGCCAGGCCAGATGCAGCCAAGGAGATTCTCCAGCTACACAGGACCTTCCAGGATCCCCCAGAGGGGTGTCTCTCTCTTCTGTCACCTTGTCGGAGCCTTTGCTCTGCCTGCCCCGTACCTGGCGGGTCTCCTCGCACACCAGGGAGAAGAGCCAGAAGTAGATGAGGTACTCCCGCCAGGATGGCGATGACTGGAAGTCAACCATCAGGATGTAGGCAAAGAGTAGGAGGAAGGTGAAATATGAAAGGATGTTCATGAGGAAAATGATGACAGGAGCCGTGAAGAAGGCTTGGAGGCGTGCCAGGCAGCCCATGGGCTGCAGTCTCTTCTCCCTGCGGGGATCAGGGGTGGATGTAGGGCTCAGCTGCCCTGGGAGACGCCATGGCATCTTCTCCCAATTGGACTTGGTGCATGCATACCCCAGCTGCAAGAAATACCTGAAGGTGATGAGGTTGCTGTAGAGAAGTGGGAAGAATAGCATGCACATGATCACCCGCCATAGTCCGTTGTCCACGCACATCTTCCCCCACCAGACCTTGGTTAGAAAGGCCTGTGAGAACGGAAGAAGGGAAGCAGTGTTTACAGAAGCCCCATCACCGCCAACAGGGAACTCTGGGTCTAGGACAGGGGACACTTGGGCATTTCTCCTCCAAGCACCCACCTGGACACCCCCATGGGACACAAAATTCATATTCTTGGCCTCCAACGCCAACTGCAGACAGGTTGTCTTCCCCCAGGCCTCAGAAACACGGGTGAGGAGCTTCTGGGCTCTCTCTTCATCCTTGCGGTAGCAGTCTGTGAAGATGCCTGGCCAGGCAGGGACCAGGGAGACAAGGCTGAGCTCTGGGACCAGCTGGATGCTCAGAGCCTGGACATCACACTGTGCAGTGGCACCCTCTGTGCTCCCACAACCACCTGGGCACTGTCCTTGCAGTGCCATGGCCCCAATCATGACAAGGGGAACTCTCCCATTTGGTACCACCCACCCTACTGATGACCCCCAGACACCTCCTGCGCAAAGCTTGATAGCCCTGCGGGGCATGTGAGCAGTTTTGGGTTGCTGGTCCCCTCCTGCTCACCGATGGCCTTGTGCTCGTACTGCTCAGCCAGGGCCAGCATGTCATCAGTGGTGTCGGTGTCCTCCTCCTCCTTGGCCAGCTCCTTCAGGATTTTGCTGCAGGCCAGTGCGGCTGCCATGCAGTCCTGGCTCTGGAGCAGAAGAGGCCAGAGAGAGCATGGGGCTCTGCACCCTGTCCTGCAGGTCCCCAGCAGCCCTGCCAGGCCCTCCATGGTTCCCATGGGAGGGAAGAAGGGTATTCCACCAAAAGCAGGCTGCTCTGCTTAGAGTGGACAGGTTTTCTTTGGCTGGGATGGGAGGGATCTGGCATTGTGGTGTGTGTCTGAGGACGGACATCAAGTGTCTGCAGGCTCACTAGCTGGGTCCCATCTGCCTGGGGGTCAGGCTGGGGCACTGCCATGGGCCAGCTGCCCACTGTCTCACAAGCCAGCAGACACAATCATCTTTCCTCTTGGGACTGTGCGATTTGGCTCCATCTGAGCCTCTCATCTGGAACCATCAGCTCTGGCTGCGATACCTGGGCCCAGATGATTTCTGCCAGCTCCTTGCGGTTCTGGACCACAGCCCAGATAAGTAGGTCACGGACGGGGTCCATGGTGAAGGTGACTCGGCCACTGGAGCGCTTGTAGAGGGACCGGAGACTCGACCCCTGAACCTGCAAGGTGTGCAATGGTCAAACCTGTTTCCCTGCCAAGGGGCTGCAGAAAGCAGGCAGCCCCTCAGTACAGAGCCACCTCCCAGTCCTAGGCCTTGCCTCCAACACCCACGGAAGGGCCTTTGCTGCAGGTAGCGGGGTGGCCAAGACTAGACTCACCCTGGAAACGCCACGTCTTCCAGGGGCAGGATCGCGTGGGGATGTGCCCATCCTGCCCAGTGTGCCCACCTCATTGGGTCTTGCCCACTGGAGTCATGCAGCATAGGAGGGTGGGAGTCACACCTTGAACGTGGGGCAGATGACTTGGGGAGGGCTTTGAGGGACCTTAAAAGGGATCCTTTTAAGAAGACCAGAGACCCAGGCACAACCTCCAGGATGGCTTCTTCAGCTGGCACCCCTCTCCCTAACTCAATCCCCCCACCACAAAACCTGGAGGCGCGTACGTTCAGCTTGATGTGCGGGACGGGGATGGAGAGCCGTGGCCGCTCCGTGTGCTTGGGCTTGGGGTAGAGAGGCTGTGTGGAGCAGCCCAGCAGCTCCCTCAGCACCTGGGAGACGTGGTGCAGTTGGACTCTTGGCATTTTGGAGCTTGCCATGTTCTCCCTTTCCTCCAGCAGGACCTTCTGCAGCTTGCTGTGGAACAGGCAGGATGGTGCCATGTTGTCGTAGAGGTAAACCAAGGTGTCCCAGGTGACAAACTCCTTGAGACACACTCCCTGCTCCAGGAACAGCTTCACAAACTCTGGCTTGTTGGAGATCAGGGCAGCTGCCATCACAGGGTGGAGATCTGTGGGCTGACAAGCCAGAGGCAGAGGTGAGGGCCTCCATGTCCCCAGAGCAGGGCTGCACCATGCTCCTCACTCACATGAGGGCAAGATTTTATCCCTCAGCACAGAAGGAGTTTCTGGGTTTGAGAGAGCAGCTGGGAGGTACTGGGAGTTGTGGGCCATCTCCCAGAGACACACTTCTGGGTTAGTGTGTCCTGTTCCCTGACAGTGAGGCCCATGGCTCCCTTGGCTGCTGGGTGCAGGGATGGGGTAGAGTGGAGGGTAGACCCTCCTTACCCAGGTCATGGGGATGCACTATACAAATGAACAAGATCTCACAGGCTTGTCCCCTCTGCCCAACTCTTCAGCTGAAGGACCACGGTGCTGCCAGCTGGATCTCAGGCATGGGCAGACTGACTGCTCCCAGTCGTGGCCCAGTTCAGCCTTTATGGGGTTTTCCTTTCCAAGACAACCTTTAGGTGTGCTCAGGAGTGAAAACAAAGCTGGTGGGTGAGGGGGTACATGTCTGTCCTAAAAGGAAGGTACCTGCTGACCTTCTACCACAGCTTGGCTTCAGCCTCAGCTTTTCATATCAGTCACATTAATCCAGGGCTGCAGCGTCTTGTGACAGCCCTGGCCTGCATCAGCTGATCAGAGAGCCTTCCTTATCCTCCCTTCCCAACAAAGGTGCAGATCTTGGGCATCTGCACACTACCAAATATTTCCTCTTTAGGAATCCTGGTTCTAGGTTGGTGGTTTGTGTTTAAAAGACACCAGTTTTGTACAAAATACTGACCAACCACCTTTGCAAACAATTAGAAGCCAAATAAGAACTTTAGAAGCAATGAATTGCAGGGTGCGCTCACCTCTGCTTTGGGTGCTTGAGTGCACTTTTGAAAGGCAAGACTGACTGGCAAGACCCCTGCCAATGTGGTAGGAGTTTAAGGTCCAAGAGAAGTGCCCTCAAAACCCCTCCCTAGGCACAGTTGAGGTGAACAGTGCCCTCAGTATCCACAGTCTGCAAGAGGGACCTGACAAGCTGTAAGCCAGACCAGACAAGCAGCACAGGCACTCCCTTACCTTCCACTCATGGTCATCCGTGAAGATCTCACTCCGAGCAATGTCCACCCGGTTCCAGGCCACAGCTAACTTCAGCTGGTGGTCCCAGTTCTCATGACCAAAGTGGTCCTGGTTTCGGGATGCTGCGTGCAAAGTGCATGTGTTAGAAGAGAGGATCATTTGCACAGCTAGAGGATACCACCCAGAAGCCCCCTTGAAGGCCTGACTTTTTGGGAGAAATATATCTCCCCAATCAGCTCAGCATCACGAGGTTTGGGGGCCCCTTTGGTGAATCCATAAGTCAAGCAGCCGCAGGAGGTGACTTGTGACCCCCATTCCATTCATCTTGCCCCATCCTCCCAAGCAGCTCCTCACCCCTCACCTTTGAACAGGGCCTGGAGGATGGCCACATCCACATCCTGATGGCCATATTTGCCCTCTCTGAAAATGGTCAGGAGCTGCCGGCTCCGCACTATGTCTTGGATCTACAAGGAGAGCCACAGGCAAGCAATCAGCAGCGATACCACCTTCCTGCAGCTTCCTGCAGCCCCCTGCCCTGTGTGGGGCAACTCCTTGCTCCTTTGGGATTGACTGCAGGCCCCCTACACAGGGATTGGTCCCAAATGGTACCTCCCTGCCCAAAAGGAACTGGCAGTGGAGGAGCAGGGCTCACGCCCTTGGGGCTCCCACCAGGACAACACTGAGCGTGGCTGAGAGGAGATGGATGTCAACAGAAGCTGAGCCTCAAACTTCATGGTGTGAGCCTTGCTGCTCATGGGAAAAAAAACCCTGGAGACCCCTTTGGTCTCTACAAGCTCAGCAAGAGGAACTGCCTGCCAGCAAGGGGCTCACCTTCTTGGTCCACTCCACCAGCTTGCCCTCAGTGAAGAGCTCATAGCTGTCATGGAAGAACATGCTCAGCTTCTTCTGGATCAAGGCGATGGTTATCTTGGCCACAGGCAGGCTGGCCACCTGTGCGATGACATCGGCCACACGCCCAGACCCTTCCACAATCACACAAGGGATCCCATTGGTGATGGCGTTGTAGATGGTCTGCAACAGAGCAGGGAAGGCTGGTCCCAATCCCACGCAGAGGCCAGCAGACCCTCTCTGAGCCAGCGTGGCACCATGCTCACACCAACACCAAGAGAGCATCACCCCAGGCAAGCAGCTGCCCCCTCCCACCATCCCATCCCCTCAGCTCTGCTGGGAGCAGGCAGGAGCAGTCCCTTACATCGAGTGTCCCGGGGCCTCCTTCCAGCACCACACACACAATGGGGATCTTGATGGCAACGCCTGTGGGGAAGCAGAGTCCAGGGTCACCTCCCAGTGGGGCAGCCCCCCACCATGCAGCTGAACGCAGTCCCCTCGGAGTGGTGGGGGTTGAAAGACAAGGTGGGACCACTGTCCCTGACGTGCCAGGCTCCAGGAGAGAAGGGAGATGATCTTCTGGCGGTCATGCTGCTGGAGCATGTGTCTGCATGTGTTAGAATGGAAGATCATTTGCACAGAGAGAAGATACCACCCAGAAGCCCCCTTGGAGGCCTGGCCCTTTGGGTGAAACTACTTTCCCTGATCAGCTCAGCATCACAGGTTTGGGGACCCCTTTGGTCACCCCATAAGTCAAGCAGCCAGCAGAGAAAGGGTCCTTGATTTGTGTCACCAAGGAACCAGGTTCCACATTTATCATGGCAAACCTCTCAAACCTGGATCCTCCAGGGAAGCCACAGCCTCCAGAGGCCAGTATGGGCAACCCATTCCAATGGACAGCCCATCTCACCTTGTGCCCTTCACTGCCCCAGGCCTGGCTAAGTGTTGTAGTTACCTCCTTTCACCTTGGTCTGCTCTGAAATGAACTTCTCCAGCCTGGTCCTCAGGGGGATTTCCACCCCATATCTGCCATGGGTCCCATCGTCCACCAGGATGAAGTGGGAGTGGTTGCTGTCCAGGCACGACAGGCTGCCTTGGTTCTCCTCATCCAGCATGTACTCAGCTGGGAAACCACCCTGTAAGGTGCAGAAGGAGAGACTCTGGGAGAAGCCTGGCAGGGCTTGCAGAGGACCATCAGAAGCCCAAAGCAGCCATCGTGTGGGACAGGAACAGCACACAGGGACAGTCTGGCCAAACAGCCATCCCTGCAGCTCTCACATCAGCCTTGCCCCGTGCTCCTTGGCCTCTGCTCCACCTGCTCTCACACCCACAAGGGCCCTCCCAGGAGAAGCACAGCACCTATGCAAGACACTGGGTAGGGTATAGGCGCTTCTCAGCAAACATCAGTCGAAGACCACCACTCCTTCTGGTGTGGTTGAGTTTTACCAGGGCTGCCAGCCACAGGCACGTCTTGAAGCACCCATTCCCACCATGGTCACCAGACAATCACAGAGTGGTTTGGGTTGGAAGGGACCTTAAAGCTCCCTCAGGCCAACCCCTGCCAAAGGCAGGGACACCTCCCACCAGCCCAGGCTGCTCAAAGCCCCATCCAGCCTGGCCTTGGCAGGACTTCTCCAGCAGTCCCAGCATAGGCAAACCAAAAGCATCTCCAAAAGCATCTTCAACCCTGCCTGGCTCACCATGGGGCAGACGAGGCTCTCCCGGTTGTACACAGTCCCCCAGGTGGCTATGCCAATGGTGACAATCTCGCCCTCCTTGTGGCTGCAGCTCAGGATGAAGTCTCGCACTGCCTCCCCCACCTGTTTCATCACACCAGCGTGGGACCCTCCTGTGATGATCCAGGCCCCTGGGGGTCAGAGAGGGGCTTAGGAAGGGAGAGGCTCTGCTCACAGATACCTCCTACCATCCCCCTATATGGCTGCAGGGACACCTGGCCCTTGGAGATGCTCCCATCCCCCAGAAGATGTCTTCCCTGTGTCTGTCCCACTACATCAAGCCCTGGCAGCACAGGAGATGCTTTCTCCAGCACAGATCTCTCAGCCCAGTGAGCTGGTTGACAGCAATTGAGCAAGAACAGTCCATCCTGGTGGTGGTGGTCCAGACAGGGACCTACAGCCCACCTGGACCAGCTTGGCATCTCCACAGCAGACCAGCTCACTGAACCTGGCATGACCAGACCACGTGGCCCCTCTCCCACTGCAATGGCAGGGAGGGTCTCTGCATCTCTTACCAGTGGTCTGGGCCACTTTGACCAGTCCTTGTCGGAAGATGTTCTTTAGCCTTGGCTTCATGATGAAGTTTTTGGCTCCTCCGGTGACCGAGATGAGCAGGTTGGGTGCATCGAGGCCCCAGTGTTGTGTCATGAGGTGGTAGATGACCCGTGGAGGGGTATCCGAGGAGACACGCACATACTGCAAAAAAAGGGAGCATACATGTGTTTTGGGTAAAAACAACAGGGTCAGAGGGCACCTCCACCACAATTTCTCCTGTCCCAGCAAAGAACCAGAAGCTTTCTATGCCATTTCCCAGCAGAGTCCCATTGCTGCTGCCCTAGGTCTTTGTGCATGACTCTGTTCCCATTGTTTGGGCGAATCTAAGGATGAGGACAGGGAACAGCCACTCTTTGAAGCATGGAGACCAGTCTCATGGTTTCAGAAAGGGACCAGGTACAGGGCTGGGAGAAAGGAGGGATCCTGTCCCGCCCCCCTTCCTCTGCTTGGGTCAGCGTTGCCTTTGGGGCATTTCCATGCTTCCCTACCCTGCTCTCATTTGGGAGGTCAATACTCGAGTTTCATCTGTCAAGATCTGAACATTGGCTCTCTGTGCACCACAGACAGGAAAACCCAATCACCTTCCCCGTCTTCTGTCCCAGGCCAGAGAAGTGGATGTCACCAAAGGCATCTGTTGGCATTTCCTGGATGTGCCTGTTGGGGTCCCATTCCTTCCCCAGGAAGATGGGGGGTTTGGCAGCATCTTCCAGGTGCTGTTCCCTGTGGTAGCCGCACTCGCACACCACCCTCCTGGAACACACACCACCAGCTTTGCCAAAACAAGCTTAACCAAAAGGCAAAGCAAAGCCCAGTTGGCCCACCCGGGCAGGAGGTGCTGGTGTCCCCATTAAAAACACCACAGCCACTGGCATCTCCCACCCAGCTCATAACTTGTGCAGAAACAAAGGCATTGTTTGGGGGGAAATTTAGCAAAAAATTGTATTTCTCTCTGTAGAGGTTTAGCAGAGAAATATTAAGGCTGCTCTGGATGAAGTGCAGATGGAAGTGACCACATGTGAAAGCATCGGAAAGGTTCCTCACTGGGACACGCGGTGACACACAGCAAGGTGACACCCAGTCAAAAAGGAGTTTGTGACTTCGCCTGACAGAAAGGTGGGAGCTTCTGGTGCTGCAGAAGGGCCTGACTGCTTTCCTGGCAGGGAAGGAACAAGAAGAATGTCTGACTTACCCAGAATCTGATGTCTGGGAGCTCTCAACAAAGTAGGTGCACTCCTTCTTCCGGATGTTTTCAGGAATCCATGAGATGAGGTTTTCCTGAGGAACCAGGAAAAGCACCAAGGGGTCAGGGTTATGCTGAGGCCAGACACCCTGGTGCTTGGAGCAGATCTGGGTGCTTGTTTTGATGTGAAGCAAGCTCCATCGCTATCTGCAAGGACAAAGTCAGGTGCACTCCAAGGAGAGGAGATACGGGTGCTGGACATGTACTCCAGATGTTGATTTGGTTTTTTTCCCCTGTCTGTCCCTAAAACTAAAGTGATTTGTTATCAATACTCCTGTTAAAGAGTTACTGGATAACTCATTAATGCTGCTCCCTCATGTGCAGCCAACCGCCCTCTCATCCATCACCTCCTGAACTTGCCTTTTCCTTGCTGCCAGTGGGGAAATGCGCCTTCCGCCTGCTCCTGGAGACACTGCTGCTGCTCTGCTGAAGGTTGGGGACCACCTCGAAGTCGCTCATCTTCCTGGGGTGCGTGGTCGGGTCGTCTCCTCTCTCGGGGCACACCTTGTTCAGCTCAGAGGGGAGCACCTTGCTGCGCCGGCCACGTGTGGCCATGGCTGCTGTATTGTGCCCTGCTCAGCCTCCTCTCTCCTGTTCCTAGGCTGGGAGGTCCTGAGCGTCTCCATCCTGAGGGCAGCAGAAAAGGAGAAAGCCCATGAATGTAGAGCACTGGGGTGTCCTGTCCATCACTCCCTGGGTGGAAAGGTGTCCACAGGAAATCCGTGGGACCCCTGCCACGGTCCTGACACAAGGGACCACGTGGGTGGTGAAGCAGACTCAGCTCTCCTGGCTCGCTCCTCGCTGCAGGCAGTGGGGATATTTCTGGCAGCAGGGAGAGCAGAAACCAGGTCTCTTGTGCAAGCAGCCTGAGCATGGCCTGGCATTGGAAATCTGTCTCAAATGGCTGCAGAGGCAGGGCATTCTTCCATAGGGCGGGTGTTAGGGTTTAACCCAGCAAGCAGCTAAACACCATGAAGCTGCTCTCTTGCTCCCTGCCCCTCCCCAGTGGGGTGGGGAAGAGAACGGGGAGAGTAAAAGAACTCATCAGTTGAAATAAAGACTATTTAATGATTAAAATAAACGAAACTGAAATAATAATAATAATACTAGTGGATTGCAATGAGAATAGGAACAATGATAATAAAGCAACCAAACTTGTGCTCAGCTCACAAACAGCAGCCACTGGCCGTATGACAACAAAAATGTGATGAGAGAGGGGTGAACCTCAGGAACGGAGATGGGAGCCATCACAGAGGAGAAGGGAAGAGAAGAGAAGGGATCGAAGGAGGGATTGAAGAAAGGAAGGGGTCGTCCCCTTCTCCACAATTTATAGTGAGTGTGAAGTTTATGGGACAGATTACAACTTTATCAGCCAGCTTGGATCACACCCAGATCAGCTGTGCTGGGTCACCTGTCCCAGAGAATCCTGGGTTTTTGCTTCCTCCCACTGCCTTCTTGTGAAGAAAAAAGAAAAAACCAAACCAAACCAGCAACCAAAACAAAACCAACCAAACAAAAAAAAAAACCAAACCAAAATAAAATGTAACCACAGGTGCAGGCCAAAGACTGAAAAATAAAACTTGAAAAATAGAAACATCTGCTGGTGAGAACTGAAACGAAAAATACTGACCAGTTACTGTATGGAAAATAACTCTATCACAGCAAAGCAGGACGGGGCATCTGTGCCCCCTATGAAGGTCCCCTGAGAGCCCAGAGAGCTGCAAAATTCCTGAGCCCTCCCCAGCACTCGCAGTCCCCAGAGCTGAGCTCCCAAATGGCTGAGATCGGGTGGAAAAGCTGCTGGAGGATCTCTGGAGCCCCAAGGGGAACGGTGGCCTCTCAGGTGGCTGCAAGGAGGTGATGGAGAAAGATGGCAGGGCCCCATGTAAGGAGGATTTTTGGCTGCCTTTCTGTGAGCCCAACTTTGCATCTCACCCAAGAATGCGGAGCCCCGAGGCGGGGGACAAGGAGCGGAGGAGCAAAATCATGGCTACCACGGGATTTCTTTCACATCTCCTTCCCCCCGGCTT
>NW_010160533.1:19910-20525 GCF_000695765.1 Mesitornis unicolor | reverse complement strand
AAAGCCTTTTTGTCAGCTGCGCCCCCCTCCCCACACCCCTAGGTGCCCCCCGGGAAGCACAGTGCCACACTGACCTCAGGAGCCAGATTTTAGCGTATTTGTGCATAAGCACAACCCACGGCGGATCTAATTGCTTGAGAAAGAGCCATCTAAATAAGGTCAAACACACCTTACTTCTTCTTCCTGACCCCCCGCAGCGTGCGCAGGCGGGAAGGGGACGGGGGGGGAGTGGGTTGGGGCATGGCCACAGCAGCTGGGGTGGAAGGGGGTCTCACATCGGGTCCTCCACAGGCATCCCGGGGAGGGAACCACAACATCGGTTCTCAAGGGTGCTGGGGCCAAGGGCAAGCACCGTGGGAGGGGGGTTTGCACCTCCAAAGAGCCTGACAGCCCACCCCACTGCAGGCAGCACAGGGTCCCTCACCCCAGGGGGTCAGGTCACCTCTCAGCAGCACAGGGTGGTCCCAGCACCCATGGGACAGGGGTGCAAAGCCTACGCCTCACGCCCACCCCCCAAGCACGACCCTCAGCCAGGTGTCTCTACCTTCGCCGCAGCATCCTCCGCCCGCATCGCCGGCTTCTCTTCTCCCGCCCCTCCCCCCGGGCGACGCCCCG
>NW_010160533.1:0-19830 GCF_000695765.1 Mesitornis unicolor | reverse complement strand
TGGCTGGCAGCCACCCAGCAAATCAAGCCGCAGCGCCCAGCCGAGCCCCGAGTTTGCTCGAGCGGCTGAGTCACGCTTCCCGCAGCAGCGATTCCCACCCGCAGCAGCGATTCGCACCCGCAGCCTCCCAGCCCCACGCAGCGTGAGACGCCAGCGCCCGAGTCCCTCTTGGCAGATGTGACAAGCAAGGGATGCTCAGGGGACGGCGGGGTCCCTCACACAGGTACCCGTGGAAAGATGCAGCAGCCCGGCAGCTCTGACAGAGGCTGGGGTGTGTCGCAGGCTTGACAAATGTGATGAGAAATCCCTTCCCTAACTATCAATGTCAATCTGTATTTATAGCATGAAAGCGTATAAACTTTATTTATACATATATATAAGATACATATATGTATTAGTTATACACTGGGATGTGAGGAAGTAGTGGAATTTTACTGGAGATTTTGGTATTGTTCATACTTAAATAAAAGAAGGTAAAGGACAGCCTGGCCCCAGACAGAAGGGCTTTGCTTCTGGGAAGCTCAGAGCTGTCCCTGAAGGATAAAGGACAGCTTTATCCCTGGGACAGCCACATTAACGCCAGCACCCCAGCTCCTCTGACATGGCTTTAAAACCCTCCCAGGATCACCTGGCATCACAGATCAGTGACCCGAGCAAGAGCAACTCCAGGGACGCGTGGGTTGTTGGGCAAGCAGTGAGAGCACTGCAGAAGCAGAGCGGCTTTGCAAAGCTTCACTGTGATCAGCAGTCAGTAGTGGGGGAGTTGGTGATGAGTCCAACTGTGCTGTACCTGAACGTTTGTAGGGTATCATCACCACGGGTAAAACCACATTTGGGTGTCCCAATTTGTCTGGGACCCCTCATGCCCATTAATAAATATTTACCCTCGTAATGTCATGCTTCGCATCTCAGCCTCTCACCTCGGTTGGCATCAGCCAGCTGCGAATTTTCGTAACACAAGCCCCGGGTGGGGAACCTCACCTTGCCTTTTGGCTGGTGCTTTCCACCTCCCTTTTTCAGATGCTTTCTTCCTCCCTAGTTGAACTGACTTCTCCACCAGATTTGCAGCCACTTAACTTACATTTGCCACAAAATTCACTTAAGAAAACTGTCACTCGCCTTCCTCAGGAAATGTGCTAAACAGCAAAGCCAGGCCAGGAAGGCAGCCAAGGTAGCGGGTGCTGCAGTAGCAGATTTGGCCAGCTGTGGCTCAGTGACTGGTACACCTGGCAGCCCAGGCAGCTGTGGCTCAGAGCGAGCTGAGGATCCTGCAACACCAGATCCCAGCCATCCCCGATGACTCCTGCTGGAGAAGATTGTAAAACATCATGGGGCAGTGCCAGGAGACAGTCACACCCACTATAAATTGAGGAGTTTGCTGAGGACAGCTCTCTTTCCTTGATAGCTGTCATCACAGAAGGGTCTCACCTGTCATTCTATTTCTGAGGTCCACTCCCCTTGCTTCTTGAGACCACCACAGCTTGCAACCACTCTATCAGCTGAGTATAACTCTGTGTGCTTTCACAGAATCATGGAATGTATTGAGTTGGAAGGGACCTTTGAAGATCACCCAGTCCAACCCCCTTGCAGTGAGCAGGGACAACGTTACCAGATCAGGTTGCTCACAGCCCCATCAAGCCTGACCATGAATACATCCAGGGATGGGGCCTCCACCACCTCTCTGGATCTCTGTTCCAGTGATCTACCACCTTCATGTTGAAGAACCTTTTCCTAATATCCAACCTAAATCTACCCTTTTCTAGTTTAAAACCATTACCCCTCATCCTATTGCTACATGCCCTGTGAACAGCTCTTCCCCAGATTTCTTATAGGCACCTTTCAGGCATTGGAAGGTCATTATAAGGTCCCCCCAGAGCTTTCTCTTCTCCAGGCTGAACAACCCCAACTCTCTCAGCCATATGAGAGGTGCTCCAACCCTTTGATCATCTTTGTGGCCCTCCTCTGCACATGCTCCAGCACTTCAGTATCCTTTTTCTGTTGGGAACTCTGAAGCTGGACACAGGACTCCAGGTGAGGTCTCACCAGAGCAGAGCAGAGGGGCAGAATCACCTCCCTCCGTCTGCTGACCACACTTCTTGTGATGCAGCCCAGGATGCAGTTGGCATTCTGAGCTGCAGATGTGCACTGGTGGCTCATGTCCAGCTTCTCATCCATCAGCGCCCCCAAGTCCTTTTCTTCTGGGCTGCTTTCCAGCACATCATCTCCCAGCCTGAATCAGTAATGAGGACTGTTCGGACTCAGGTGCAGGACCCTTGTACTCAGCCTTGTTGAACCTCATGAGGTTCACCTGGGGCCACTTCTCCAGCTTGTCCAGGTCAACTTAGAGACATAATCAAGATAGATCTAATACTTTATATTAATACTCCTATTAAACTATTTTAAATTATTATTACTTTATTAATTCTGTTTCCAGTTCAACCCAAGAGTCTTGTTCCTTTTCCCAATCCCCCTCCCTGGGTTGGGAGGAGTCATGAGGTGACAGAACAACTGCCTAAATCACGACACCCCTTCGCCTTGTGATGAGCTCTGGTGCTTGTTAAACAAACAGGGAGGGCCCAAAGGAAAACACAGTGGTGCAATCATATCCTTTAGCTTGCTTTCCAGCCCAAGCCTGTACGTTAGCATGGGCCATCTATGCACTGAGTTATTCTGGTCTCCTTGAACAAGAGCAAACAGCTGAGACTTTTTGCTGGGAGAACAGATGTCACTAATAAAGGAGTAAATAAAATCCATGTGCACATGCTTTAAAGTTGGGTTGTAATTAACTCTGCACTGCTAAAAGAACTGAAGCCAGAACTGCACATTAATTACACATCAATGTGCACGTCCATCCGCTCTCGGCTGGCTACCCCTCTGGAGACCGGGGCTTTTATTTCGCTTTTGCATGTGCCAAAACCACTGTGGCCTGGTGGGACCTGCATGGAGCCAGTGTGCTGGGGTGGCTCCCACTGCTCCTGCTAAAAGCTCAGCTGAAACTCAGCAAGGCTGAAAGCAAATGCTGGCAAGTTGACATCTGTTCCCAACAGCCGGAGGAAGGAGGAAAGAGCAAAGAGCACAAAGGGCTCCGGTCGCTCTCCGGGGTGGAGCGTTGACCCCTGGGGTACACAGCCAACGCTCAGCCTCCACCAAGGCTTCGTGTCACAGATCAACACCCTCTACTTCAAGACCTAGAGCATCAACGCTCAAAAATCACTTCTGCACAGAGACTGTTTGCAAAGTTCTGCCTCCCCCAAGCCGTCTGCTGTCTCCACAGCCATGAGTTTTCCATGCTATCATTAGCATTTTCATTGCTAAATCCAGGAGCTCTGGAATGTAACATAGGGCCTGGTGAAGCTTTTGCCTCCCTTCCAACTTTTTCTGTAAGTACCTTTACAGCAAGCACTACAGGCCAAAACCACCTACCTGAATAATTTTGCACTCCCCGCACACACACCAAGGACACCACCATGAAGCTCAGAGCAGCTTGGGGAGATACCGGAGCAGTTTCCAAAACAATAAAGGTTTTAAATCCCTTTGGCCAAGGGTGCTCTTGGGTCCCAAGGAAGCCACAGGTGCAAACCAGACCGGTCGTGCCTCACACAGTTTCTGCACAACGGTTGGCATCAGAAAGCTTGTGAGAAAGAAATGTCACCAGCAAGGCCTTCTCCACAGCCACACACCCACCACAGAAAGGCTTTGGAGACAACAGATGGAGAAACGCAGCAGAAGCACCCCTCTTACCTCTACCTTTGCCTCCCTCACTGCTGAGGGACTCAGTTACAAGTTTCACAAAGGCCAAAGGCTGCAGCACAGCTCCCGAGTCAGACAAAAGAACTGCCGAGGTCAATACCCACTGCTGGCCGTTTCTCTTCTGTCCGCTGGCTCACAGTTGTCACCCCAACTCCTGTGATGTTCTGCACTGACGCTAAGGGAGGTCTGGTGCTGACCTCCAGGACTGCCCCAAGGCCCTTTCAAGTCAGCTGGACACATCTCTCCATCCCACACCAAGATGTAAGTGGTTCCTCCAAATATTCAAGCTGAATCGCATTAGGCAGAAGCTGAAGTTCTCAGGCTCTGTCCCTGTGGTGCAAATCCAATCCTGACCCTGCTGCTTGCGCAGCTTTATTTGGGTCCAGGAGGTTGGATCTGCAACCTAATCCCAAATAATAAACGGGCACCAGAAGGCTCCTCTGTAACCACTCTGCAATCACGCCCAAAGACACAGCCATAAAAATAAAAGCTTTTTATTTTTTTTTTTGCTTTGTTTTTTTAATATACCATTACAGAAACATCTGAATAACATTCTCAACAGGACGGGCAGCTCCATGGCCCCGGGGGCGAGCGCAGGCAGCCAGCTCCGGGGTCTGCCATGCGGTGCTCCTGAGCTGCAACAGCTCTCGGTGCATGATGCCCCGCTCCTTGCCCTTGGCGGGGAGACCCAGCCCTCCCGGCGTCAGGGCATCACCTTTTTGTAGGTAATGTGGAGGTGCTGAGTCATGGGCTGCGTAGTGGTTGCCATCGAGACAGTTTGTTCGAGTTTCCCATCGGAATTGAGCCTGAATTTTCTGGTAATCTAAAAAGGGGGGAAGAAAAGAAATAACAAAATCAAGTAAACAGCCTTCACAGGCTCAGTTCCTTACCTGTGCTTTCTACTTTCCCTTTGCCAGCCTCGCATTCGCTGTCAACGCAGCGCAGATGGAAGGATACGCTCACGACAGCCATGTGAGTTTTTTTCTCTTAAAGAAGGCCCTTTCCAAACACCAGCTCCAGGCCTAAAACCATCCCCTCAGCACAGACCATCCCAGGGGTGAACAGAAACAAAACGCTGCGACAGCAGGATAACCTGCAAGCACGATTCATTGGCAGGCACTTAACCCAGCCTCATTTAGAAATTCCCAAAATGCAGGGGCCTTTGCAAATGCATTCATTTCCAGTGAAGGTCACTGTCCACAAGCTACTGCCTGTCTGCGTGCTTCCACACTGTGTCCTCTCTGCTAACACACCCCTTCCTACGCTCAAAGTGTGCCCTTAAGGCCAATATCCAACACATCCTCTTTCCAGGAGGTCATTGCCAGCTGAGAGCGAAGCTGCACAGGGCTGCGGAGGACGCGCCGCTGCTTTGACATTCATGGGGGCAACAGCAGAACAGGGTCATATGTAAATGATGCTCTCAGTAATAGTTGCTGATCACACGGGGCTTTCTTTGTACTGCATGACAGTGTTCCTCAAATACCCTAAGCAGCAAAAGGCAATTAAAAGGAGCACAAAAGACACTCGTCTTTAACAAAAAATTATCTCACAACGCGCAGCCTTAGCTCAGGGTTTCTGAATGGCCCACTTTTTTCCAAATGGACCACTGCAAGTCAAAGTCCGAAAGGTAAAAGGAGGAAATTAAATGAACTGGGCAAAAAAGAAGAGGGGGATTATCTCATAAAAGCAAGCTTCAATTAAAGGCTCGCTGATGGTACCATGGGAGGGCAACTGCTGTGTGCCCTCAGTTATCCATGGGTTGGTTTCATAGCACGTAAAAACTAGGTTGCAAAATTAAGCCTTAAAGCCCAGAATAAGAGAATACTGTACTTGCTGTCTTCAAAGTAGGATCTTCTCCTCTGAGAGCCACACCTCACTTGTCACCCTTCAAAAATCAGTCAGTCATTTGTTTCACATGTTATCAGAGAACAAAATGCAAGAACATGCCGGTACCTCTTTGTGAGAACTTGTTCAACCTTGCTGTCTTTCTCAGCTGCTGGTCAGCCAAGACAGCTTCATCTGTGGCAGCTATGGACAGTGGTGACCTCAGTGTGCCACACTAACTCCTGCAGTGCCACCTTACTCGCAGCTGGCTGTACTCCATCCAGCTGTGTCAACAACAAACCATCGCTACACAGGAAAAAAGCAAACAACCAAGAAACAGTCAACCAAGACTGGAGCTGACAGCAAGTGCCAGCCCTGCCAAGCAGCCACAAATGGGAAGAGAGCCCATAGCAACTTGTGAACACCCTGGAAAGCAAGAAAGCAAGATTTGCAAAGACAAGGTGGAGCTCCAGTTAATGGCAAACATTCCTAAAATATCCTGATGAGGCCCAATACTGGACACACCTTACACATGCACCTTCATAATCCTGAGGACCAGCATTAGGAAGTAACACCACTGCTGCACAAGGGTATTTAGACAAGACTTTGCTGTTGTCTTGCCAAAGGACCTGCTACTGCCACTGCTAGAGATGGGATTCTGGATTGGCTGGTCTGATTCAGCACATCAGTTCTTATCTCAATCCCTCTGGGTCTTATAATGCACAAAATATCTTCCGAAGCCTGTTACAGGAAGGAGAAGCCAGGATGCCAAGTAACATTTCCAAGAACTCCTGACGGCAATCTGTAATTAAAACATGCTAATCAACCTGTCCTCTCAACTAGACCCCTTCTGGGGTCTAGCAATACTCTGAATTCCTCACCACCAGTGCACTCACCTGCTCTACGTGAGGCTTCTTGGCAAAGGAGATCCTGGCTATGGAGTGAGAAGCTATAGACAGCTCTTGTCCATTCACCTCCCCTTCCTCTACCTCCACCAGACCTAGTGAGAAGGAAAGTCATATGTATTATTAGGCTACAAAGGTTACTTAATGTCACAATTATTAAGCTACGTAATAGACCACCACAATCTCTGAAGAACAGTTTCATTCGACCTAGAACATATTAAAAACTGCACAACCTCAGGCATGCAATCCTGCTTAGAAAAGTCTACCCAGACAGACTTACTCATACCATGTGGGATGAGTAGCGCATCGCAACTGGCAGTTTTCCCTTCAGCATCTGCTCTGGGGGTTTAGATGCAAATTTAAGCGTCAACTGGGTATTATCACTCTTTCACTTATAATAATTTAGATGTGATTCTCTCATTCAGACCCTGTAAGGTGTGTAACAAGTACCATAGCACTGCATCCAGACAGTGGGAGATGCTCCTAGTTTAGAAGCTAAGAAGACTGCACTGAAATTACTCTTCAAGACTGTTAAGGGAACAGTAGGATAGCAGCTTCCCTGCTCCAGCACTGCAGAGGCTCTTGGAAGTGCCACAGCCAGGGTCTCTAATAGGGAACCTGCTGTAATGATCACACCAAACACTCCTGGATGGAGAGGCTGCAAAGCGGGTTTAAAACCACCACCTTGCCTGGGCCACAAGCTCCGCACTGCACTGCAGAATGAAATACAGGGAGTGCTGACAGCACGTTAAGTAGGATGTTAAATCTGACCCTGCTTAGGAGTGGCTGGCTGAATGTGACACTAGCAATAGAAGGAGGTCTCTAGACTCAGGAGCTCTTGAACCAAGGCGTGCACCTCTCCATTTCTACCACTGTGGCCAACTCAAGGGAGAAGCGGGAATAAAGCATCTTATCTGTACACATTCCCCCTGCCTCCCCACAAAAAAAAGACCAGGATGCTATGAAGACACTTACCACGTGCCATCATTAAGGCTCAGACGGCAATTCTCATTACAGATGAAGGGGTTCTTTGGGTTTACCAAAAAAAGCTATGTCTGCAAATATCAAGATATTATCTGAGGAAAGGATACCCTTCAACTCCTGCATGAGTGGTAATTTGACTTGCAGTCCTTTCCCTTCACCGAAAGCTAGAAAGCCACACCACCGGGGTAAAGCCACATAGGAGCCCTAGAAACTCAGTGCTTTTGACACAAGCTCATTTATTAATCTGTTCTCACTGCAGTTTCACTGCTCTTTGGTGCCAAACCCACAGTGACAATAAATTAAATGAAACTGTGAGAGGTGCAATAATTTTCTGGAAAAGTGACGAAATGGCACAGCAGGGTAAGGACCTCTTCTTTTCGCCAGTGCAGATATCAGGTGTAGATACCTGTGTTCTGGGCACTGATGAAGGCCACCTTATTAGTGTCAGGTTTGAGGCGGATGAATCCACATTCTCGGTGCATGGGTTTTCTGGTGTCCGGATGGAAGGCGTTGAACCTGAAGGGAAATCAGAGTTCAAAAGCTGAAAACACAGCGTTTGGCCTGGTTACATCTCAGAGGAAATGGTAAGTTATTTAACCACGACTGCCTGCAGGAGTATTTGAAGAGTAAAAGACATGTTAAAATATGGTTACTTCACAGGCACAGCTATTTCTTAGGGCTGCAGTAAGTTATTTAAGCTCAAGCTTCAGTTTTTCCCACAACTCCCGGGTCTAAGAGCTAGCTCAGAAACTCCCTCAGGAAGTCAGACATTTCACAGATGCTGAAGCCATACTCCATCTCAAATACTTCCTTTTCTCAAGCAAATATCTGGAATTACAGTATCGTCTTTATTTAGCTTTTAAACCTGGCAAGTTTGGGGTTTTTTCTGTATATTACTTGCTGCAGGCAGTAACAGAGCAGGTTTATTTCTCCCACCACCCCTTCAAAAAGAAAAAAAGTTCAGCTCAGATTCTTAGTTGTTCTTCATGAGGCTTCAGAGTCGTATGTTTGGCCACCATAATGTGGGTGATCATATACAATCATGCACGTTTATATATTACATCAGCACTACAGCATTCCTGAGTCTCCACAGGTAGCCTACAGAGCTGTGCCTCGTGGTGGGATTATCCAGAATCAAAGGAGGAACAAACTTAAATCAGGCTTCTTTCAGAGCTTGGAGCACTCAAGTGACATGGACTTCTTGTAACAGTCAAGTGGCACTGCTCTGGGAGCTCTGGGAGCCAAGTCTGCTGCCTATTTTCCTGATGTTTCCCAGAGTCCAACAGCTCCGAGCTGTATCTCCTTGGCGCGCACACAAAAAAGGTGACTCAAATCAGCAACTGCTCATAAGTTGGAGAGGGAGGTGTAGACAGAGCATGACCCTCGGAGCTTTGTTTCTTTTAGAAACTGGACTAAAAATGTCACCTGCTGAGGTGGCGGCTCTGTCACAACGAGCAGCGTGCACCAGGAACACAGGACATCTTTCACACAGTGCTGGCATCTGGAAATTATTCTTTCCTCTGGTTTTCAAAGCAACAAACTTTCCAACTCGCCTCTCCCAAATGGATATTGGAGCAGCACTGAACAGCTAGCTAACATGTCACCTCTCTTCCTCCAGATTTCTTTTTGATTTCTCTTCGAACAATTACTCGCAGCTCAAGCAATTAAGCCATCTGCCTCCTAGCCCATGCAGTCTGTTAAACACTTCAATTTTTCTCAGATTTTCATGGTGGTGAAGCCTGAGGACCACAGTTTAAAATGGATAAACCTGGCAGCCATGTCATAGCTCCTTCATTTATTATACCTGTAAGTGGGAGCTTCACAAAGCAGAAAAATAACAGCTGTAACCTGATGATTCATTTCTAATCAGACAGCAAGGAGTATGATGGGGTTTTTTCTGGCCATGAGGACAGTACATCTTTTGGCTAAGATACGCACCCAGCGCACATCACATTAAAGTCGGAGGATCACTGGTCTTTCAAAGGCAGGTACAGAATCTGCACAAACAACAGTGATGTCCATGCTGGGCCATTCTTGATACCCTAAATTAAACTGTTCTAAGTTACGGTCACATTTGCAGCACCCTGAGTTACTTCTCACTATGTAGTCCTCAAGACTGGCCACAAGAACTATACCGTGCACCACAGCCACAGCCTGATCCTGTACACGTGTGCTTCTGAAAAGCTTTTGAACAGCTCCTAGAAGTGCCCTGTACTCCTGGCCTAGCGATTGCAGGCGAGCAGCTCTGGGTATGCTGCAGCAGCATGCCAATTAATCACAGGCTTTAAAGGAAAACAAAAAGTCAGACCATGCAGTCACATATCTTTACATCATGTCATTACTTTGCCACTGGAAAAGAAACACAACTGACAAATCTCACTGGAGCTATGCCTGCTCTGATCAAAAGCTGCTGGCAACACAGATGGACCCCATGACTTACGAGAAGTTGAGCATGGGCTGCCCCACATGAGAGATGTGCACTTCTTCCAGGTATTGGAAGGGCTTCATTGTAGGGAAGGTGCCATCTCCTGGCGGGTCCGAGAGCCAGGTGCCCAGCATCCAGGAAAGGGGCTCCATCACAGGATTCAGCTGGGGAGTCTCTGTGGAGGAAGAAAAAAGAACAAAGAAAGAAAATTCAAGGATCTGTGCTCTACAGCTTGCTGTGAGCTGCTTATAGCTGAGTGGAGGTGAATGCAAAACACCTCAGAAATGGTCCAATGCAGCAGCAATGCTTTTCTCTAGAGCAGCATCGGCTCCAAGGCACAAGGGGAGATGAGGAGCAATGCAGAGTCATGGAAATGAGGTCTGTTCTCAAACCTGCTCATGGCCTTACACAGAGCACTCTTCCAGGGGGTCCATTTCAGACTCTTCTCTGTAGCTTGATCTGAAGAGAAAGCCCCTCCCATCCACACACAAGAAAGGAGAAGACTAAAATCTCAAGAGCGGAGAATGATCACTAAATGATAATTAAATCTCTAATGCTCTGGCCTGATTCTTCTCAAGCACCGAGTGCATACCATTCCTATCTGCTTCAGAGACCAAGGACATGAGCCCTCACTCCAGAGGAAAAAGAAAATCAGGCTGCATACACATTCAAGATCAAAGTCTGGCTGCAATTTTTTCGAAGAGGTTAACAGCGACCTGCACTTGTATAAGCACCAACAGAAACGAGGTGCCCGCTACTCCAGGTCAAGCAGACAAGTATGCCTGAAGTACACTTGGAGCATGTCCTCCTCCCACTCATAAACGACAAACAAGTGACAAATGACTTGTACTGGCAGGGTGGGAGCTGAAGGGAGTTGTTTTGCACACGAACAACAAACTACCTGTCTAGAAGGCACAGACTCAGCTGCAGGGAGAAATTATGACCTAAAAAGGTGATGCTCTGGGTAAAAATTTGCTTGATCAGTCTGAGTTGTGCTGTGCTCAGTCCCAAATGTCAGGCTAACCAGACTGGGTAAGGAGGAAGGATGGCACCTGGAGTGCCAAAGGAGGGAAACCAGAAGCTTTCCTGGGTAAAAGAGAATTACCACTCTTGTTATTTATTCTCCCACAGATAGGAGGTTTAGAAAGCCAACCAGCATGACAGCAAGATGCTGCAAATTACTCTTGCTTATCCTGAAGTATTTTGTAAGTGAAGCAGCATGAGAAAACACGAGCGCTCACTATGAAGGAGGTTATAAAAATGTTGGGCATCAGAGGCAGCCTTTGCAGAGGCCGTCCTGCCAGCCTGTGCGTTTACGGCCGGCCCAGTACGGTTCAGAGGGGGTTCCTCCAAGCCACACAGCAGTGTCAGCTGTACTTCAGCATTTCATGGTACTTACCATCCACCAGTACTGCGAGCAACCAAAGCAACACAGTATTATTTTCCAGTATAGGAAACACCTTAACACAGTGATGATCGAAAACTGAAGTCCAAAATCATTGCTACAAGCAACCCCATATTCTACATTGCTTCTTAGGAACCAGTTTCCCTTTCTGCTTTCGTGTTGAGAGCAGCAGTTTTGCAAGTAAGGAGAGTATGGCTACCCTGTCCAATTGGTATTTGCCTTTCACTTGCATGTCTTTCCACCTTTTCGCAGGCTCAAACTCCCACCGCAGAAGGGAAGAGCAAAGCTTTGGAAAGGCAAGAGACCGCAGTCTGGGCTGCTGCTGCCCTCTCCTGGGTCAGGAGGTGGGAGCAGGATGATCTCGGTCACCAGAGTGCTTCTAACAGGGCGTTTCATGCTCTTCTGCTTGCCAACCTCACAGCCTTTTGCAAAAAAGCATCAAAAAAGAACAGATGAAAGAAATTGTTCTAGCCATTTCCACTCTTTAGACTCAGTTATAAACCAAGAGTTTATAAAAACCTTGAGTTTTTTAGTTGTTACGTCGCTTGGAAAAGCCGAGAGCACCAGAACTGCCAGTGGGAATAAGGACCAGAGACTCAGTGAAGGGCAGAAGAGTAAGCGCACCCCGATCACATCCCATGCAGGGCTCCTCTTACCTTCAGTACTGGTCTCTGACTAATGGACTAAATCCTTTTTTCTCTGAACCAGAGGGCTGAGCTGACAGTGGAAAAGCAAGGGTGGGGAGGCAGACAGGAGGACAACTGAAGAACAATTTTAAAAAGTGGTGATTTGAAAAAAAAAATTTGCTTCCAGTGTCATGGTTGGGGTGGGTAAATGCAAGACTATTGCAGCAACAGAAAGGAGAGTTTAAAGAGGAAAATATCTTTGTCTGCTGAGCTGCTTTGTTTCAAACAGGTTTATGGATACTGTCAAGGGGAATTTCAGTGATGAAGGAACATGTACTTCCCTTTTTAAAGATCTAAACTCTTGGCGCATCACTATTACAAACAACCTGCTACTATGGCTTAAAAAGTGAGGGTGTGATGATATCACGAATATGAACCAAGTCTGCAAATTTCCAGTGGCAAATTCAAAAGAAAGAAATTGTAGACCCTGGCCATGCTTCTGCACATTTAAAGCCTCAGACTCGGATGGGGTCCTCTTAATGCTGGTTTTCTTGCATCCACATGCGGAGTTTCTCTTTTACCTAGAAACAGGTGAGCTCACACTGCAGCCTCTTTCTTAACAAGGATAATCCTGGAGTCACTTTCTAGAAGCCATTGGGGACCCAGCATCTTCGAGACCTCTGCTCCCCTACGAAACCTGACTGTAATCAGCCATGACACAAGTTACAACAGCTTGGGAGACAGAACTCACAGGCACATAAGCAACCTGATCACCCAGATCTCTTTTCTTCAGGAATCCACTCAGGCCCAAACTCCGGTGTCCAAATCCTGGGCACATGAGTCAGCATCTGACCCCACTTCACCCCTCCAAGTTTGCGGGTGGACCGTTTCCACATCTTTCTCATTCATGGAGAGCTCGGAGTCAAATCCTGTCGTGTACAGTACCAAAGTCAGACGGCAACTGGTTGTCCATGCCACCCTCCCTGCCCTGACAAACCAGACAAAGTGGCTGGACAACCCCCTGGGGCCATGGCTGCACAGGCTTCAGCCACGGTGGCTGTCAAGTGGGATCCCTGGCACAGGAAGCTACGCTGGCACAAATTCCTGCACAGCTTTATCAGCAAAACTGTGGGTCAGCAGCCAGCTGGTTGCTAACAAGACAGCTAATGCATTTTCCCTAAATGGGGAATACTTGCTGCAGGAAACTTAAGCAAGAAAAAAAACCCTACAAAAACAAAACCCCAAACAGAAACCAAACCAACTCACACAGCACCTTCTCAGTCTTCAAAGTGCAGGGTCTGCAGCAACAGCTGGGGAGCCTCCTGCAGTCCTTTCTTAGCTGAGTCTCTTACTGGATTTAAATCATCATCACCAAGGTTCTGGTAGTTAAGGAGCAGCCTTGTTCAGCATACTTTTTCCATATTTAAGTACTGAAGATGGCTTTGTCCTCTGCTGCCCTTCCCTGACCATCGCACTTCGCTGATGCTCCCCTCAGTACGCTAGCACTGGCATGCCCTAGCTCCATCTCTGCTCTAAGAGCTGGGAACGTGGTTATTTCCACAATTTTTCATCTTATGGCCTATCTTAGCCATTAATTTCACAACCAAGCAGCAGTGTGTTACTGCCTCCACTTCTGACCTCTGTGGTAAAATGCTCCATTGCCTGCAGCCACTGGCAGAGTTCTCCTGCACTACAAAACACAGAGAAAACATTTTTAAATCATACAGTATTATGAGAAATCCAAACATCCTACCTGAGCTGACCTCAGGACGCTGTACTTTCTCTCGAGTTTCCCTTAGTTAGCATTTTCACTGCTGCCTAGTCGCAAGCGTTTTTTGTTGCGAGTCGCTGCCGACTCACTGCAGAATTACATGCTTAATGCACACGCTGTACAGGCTACTAGGAAAATAAAAACTAGAAAAAACAAGATCATTCCACTGAAAAACAAAAGCAACAGCAGAGCAAAAAGGTCTTGTTTCCTCTTTCCAACCACCTCTCTCCCCATCTCCCTGATCAACCAAGTCCCAGACTCGCTGTGTGTCAGGTCGGTGCCTGCACGCTGGTCGCTCCCATGTGGAGCACAAGGCAGGGCAGCAGGTGCTGGGGCCATACGTGCTGTGAAGTCTCACCCTGCCCCTCTCGTGATGCCTTCTGCCATAGCCTCAGCCCTGCTCCTAACCTATGCACACATATTCCTACTCCTTATCTCACTTTTGGCTTACTTTATAGCTTCCTTGAGCTCTGCAACACCCACTGACCCTACTGGCCAGCCTTCCACCACGGCTGCTCCCATCCCAGACAAGATAGAACAAAAAAGATCACAAGCAGCACCTGCTGTCTCAGAATAAAAGCATTTTTCTTCCAAAATTGAGCTCCAAGTTAACGCGCAGCTGCCAGGTTAGCAGTGCCTGCCCTGGCAGAGGCAATTTTCCCAACAGCACATCTCTGTGATCCATTATAAACGCTTCATTTTCAAGCTAAACCACACAGGGACCTGTTGCTGCTCAAGTCAGGCTCAGATGAAAGCACAGCATCTCGCACCCTTGCACCACCCCACTTCTCTTCTTGCTGCCACTGAGGAACATGGGTTTGATATTTGTTTTCTGCAACACGAACAAAAATCTGTTGCCACCCTGATGGGAAACACCACCTCAGACCCCACAGACCAGCCACCAGGCTTCCCTCTTGGCACAAAACCACACATTTAACAGTTGAATCCTTCTGCTCGTCCCCAAAGTTCATCAACTCTGCTTCAATCCCATGTAAGACGCATTATAAACTACCCCATTTCCACACTGCCTTCGTACAAATACTTGGAAGACAAATCTAAGCTGGAAGGAAATACGATTTCCTACAGATTCCTAGCAAAATCCTAACCATTTTTCAGGTGGACTCCCTTTGCAAACTCTCCTGCCTTTAACGTGACCTTCAAGAAAGGAGTCGTGCAGCGTGGAAGAGGCTCCACATACGCTCAAACGGGCGAATTCTGGCAGTTTTACCTCTCTGATAACTACAGATGCTCCAGCCCCATTGACTCATACCTGCGTTTGCTCCATTGCCAGCCATAGTTTGCAGAGTTATTTTCCCATTGCCCGGCCTAGCTCTCTAACCACCTCTGCTCACCAGTAACTGCTTTGCGCAGGGTTGATAAGATGGCTAAAAAGGGAAGTGAGCTCACGATTAGGTAAAACAGTGATCCCAGTGCCTGCTGGGAGATGTAGTTTTACCACAGGACCACACTTGAGCACGTTAGGACCAGGAGATCTTGTGAAAAGAGCGCGATGCAGTGGAGCGGTGAAACCTTCAAGCAGAACAAGAAGGTCAGGTAGCACTTGTGTGTCAGAGGACAGTGCTGTTAGAAGTCTCCCTTCCCACGCTGGATTCATATTTGCTCACTGGCTCTCCCTAATTTCTCCCAGTGCATCCTGTTCTCCTGAAGATCACCTACCCTTGTTCTGCCTGGTGCACCAACCTAACCGTGCTTCACTGCTGGCAGTATTCCTCTACCTTTGGTCCACGGACCTCAGAAGTGGCCCATGAAATGGAAGGAAACATTTTCCTACCAAACAAACGAGCAAATTCAAAGTTTACATGGAAAAAGTCACTGGTGCAGCTGTGCAGGAGAGAGCCCAGAGCTTCTCCTAAACCCAGGTAGCTGCTCCCTCTGTTCGGGCAGGTTGGGAAACACCGCTTGAGCGCATCGTGACAGTTTGAGCACGCTGCAAGCCAAACTCACCCACACTGAGTCACTGACGCTGGAGCGCGGCTGGCAGGGACTGCGCCTGCAGCAGCTCTGCACAAACCTGTTCTTTCCACCCTGCTGCAGTTTGGATGCAGTCAGCAGAAACCTGCTTGTCTCACCAGAGAAAAAGAGCAGTTGAGAACCAGTGAAAAACCAAAGAGATCTGCTTAAACGGTGCAGGCCTAAAGCTCACTTTTCTGCTCGCGATTGTGTGGCGGCGGCAAGGAGAGGTCCCGCAGTGCGTGGAGCTGGGATGCAGACACGTAACAACCTGCACGGTCAGCCCGGTCGGTTACTTTGCTTACCATCCCTGTCCCCAAGGCACCACTGCCTTCAGAAGAAAAGAACACGCAGGCTCAGGTTCCCAGCTCACAGCATCACCTCAACTACACAGCAGATGACTTAAGACAACTGAAATGTGGCTACACAGACTATCGTCATTATTAACCTGTTACCCGACTGTATTTCTACGAACACCAAAAAGCCTTTCTTCAGCTCAGTTTTGTATTACAGCAAAACTTCGTGTCTGGACATAAACCAGACCCTGCCCAGCAGCAGACACCTAAAACTTAACTGGGTATTTTGACAGCCATGAACTACCACTAAGAGCACACAAAAAGCAACACACGGCAGAAGACCACCAAGATTAGGCTGAAAAAACAAGCAAAGCCAGTCAGCCACAAACAAACCCTTTCAAAAAGTCACCAGCCACAGGGCTCCGTTCAAACCTCACATCGCACCAAGCTACAATCACCAAAATGGTTCATTTTCACATGTTGATCTCCAGTTTTGTTGAGAAGAGACAGGAGAACAGGCAATGAATCAGTCAATTCATTAAAAAAAATCACATTGCCCCTTAGAAAATGGAATATGGCATTCTTATGTTCTTCCAGAACACAATATACAATCCTCATGTTCTCAAAGACGTGTGTAAGGACATCCATTCTCAGGAAAGAAAAGAAAAATCATAGTCCTTACTGGAACAAAGAAAAACACCCTTCAGGACACTCTTTTTGCAACTAGTATCTCACTGAAGGTATTCCAACACAGCTAGACACCTTTTCATATATATATATATGAATGACATAGGTTATGGAACCCTAAAACTGTGTTTAGTTATTTTCTTGACACCAAAACAATGCAAAAATACAAACCAGAAGGTACAAATAAGACTATGCCGATTTCCCATGCAGGAAAAACAAAAAAATCCTTTCCTTCCCCCCTACCCAAATCCAAGTGGGATTTTCCCATACTTTGGAAAATTAAAACCCCGTGGGAAAAGCAGAGTTGTGTATCGACCTTCAAGAATTTTGTTGGGGTTTATTTTCCTGCGCTGGAGTGAGGCGGCAGCCACGCTGTCACGGGCCGGAGAAGGTGTCTGCCTATGCTAGGGACACGTTTCTGTCTGTGTCTAACACCACCCGGCTTTAGGAGAAGCTGTGAGGTTTCTTCTAAGGAAGGAGATGCGAGAATTGCCGTGAGGGGATACCTACCCACGGGGGAAGACTTCTTCAAGGAAGCCCCAAGTCAGGCATCCCTTACAAGGCAACCCAACATTTTCTCAGCAGCTACACAAACATCACAAGATGCTCCTCAACTCTTCCCCCCAAACTGAATCTTGCAACTGGAGTCACTGGGCAAATGTCATCAGCTCTATATTAAATAATTCTTTTTTCTTGCAAGAGAAAAAGGCCATGGCCCAATTCCACCTCTCCACAACAACCTTTTCACACAACCTCATCCCTTGCAGTTTTTCTGTGTTTTCAGGTGTCAGAAGTCATTCTCCATCTCTTCTCACTGTATTATCCATTTCCTGGCTACTTCTGCCTTTTGAAGGAGGAAAGGATCAAGCCAAACACAGACATTTGGTCATGAAAAGTGATTCACCATGCATCATGATATTGTCTTATTTAATACCTACAACCTCCCTTGGATTTCATACAAGCTGATTACTGAGGGCAGTATACGAAATTAAAGATCAGAAGAACTTCTTACATCACTGGAGAAGCTACAACAGCTTTCCCAGATACCTGCTGCCCATGGCCGCTCATTAACACACCAAAAACCTCCACAGGCAAGCTCCAAAGGCAGGCAAATCCTAACAGGTGCTACTGAGTCACAAACAAGTTAAAATAATCCAGGAAGAAAAAGAAAATAATCAAGAGAGTTGTCTGCGACACCACAACCTAACTTCCCATTCCGCACCAGGAACTGTTTTGGAAGCTTTTGGGATGTAAGAAATAGCTCACGTGCCCAAAACCCTACATCTTTCACCTCTGTCGGTCTAACACAAGCTACTACTTCTTCCAAAACCAGACCTTTCTCTTACCCATCACATCTCTACAACCTCTAAGTTAAACGACTTCTTATTGCTAAGAAAGCGGTGAATCCTGCCTCCATGCAAAGCCCCTGGGGATACTGACCACAGTCCTGGGATAGCAGGCTGTTCAAGTAAGGGAAACTGATCCTCTTCAGCTCATCGAGCTTCTCCTTCAGCTTCCTGACTTGGCTGTCAGAGCGACTGATCCTCTGCCTCAACAGTTTCAACTCCCCGTTCTTCTTCTCCACCTGCTCACGCAAGCAGCACACCTGACTCTTGCTCTGCCTGGAGGAGAAACAGTACGAGTGCAGGGAGTCGATGAGCTTGCAAGCTCCCGAGGCCGACATGATGACCTCGTTGATGGACATCGGGTTGGCATCCGTGTCACCTTTGCGCCCCACCACAGCCTCAGCGGCGGGCTGAGGGGTGAGGTCTGCCGGGGATGCCGACAAACCCTGGGAAGGTTTCTGAGGGGTCGCAGTGAGGGATGAAGTAGGGGAGCCTTCCGCTACGGCCTTATTGTGTCCCATGAGATGGCTGCTGCAGCTTGGTTCCACGTCTCTCTTTGGCCTTTTCCTTTCTAGCTGCTCTTTTGGGAAAGACGGCCTCTCTCTGGCATGCTTAGAGGAAAAGCTGTAAGAATGAAGGGAGCCGATGAACTTGCAAGCACCGGAGGCAGGAGGCGTGAAGTCGTCGACCGACACACCGCTTCTGTCTGCTACCCAGCTCCCCGTCCAGGTGGCTTTAGGACAGTCCTCCACAGCAGCTCTCTCAGGCTTTTTCTGAGGTCCAGGCTTTGCGATCAAATTATCACCTAACGTCCTTCTCCGAGGGCTGTCCAGCTGGCTGTGGATGTTCTCTTCCTCCTCGGACACCGATCCGATTTCCGCTTGCAAAGTCGCCTCCTCCATCTCTTTCGTTCCTTGCATCACCATGAAGTCCTGGCCAGCAGACGAGGTCCTCTGAACTACCTCACCGCCTCCTTCCCTTGGGTCTTCTCCATCCCGCAGCGGCACCTGGCTTGCTATTTTTCTTCTGCTTCTGACATAATCCAGGTTGTCGCGTTTTTTCTCCGAGAGCTGGAAGATGGTAGGGACAGCAGTGGGCTTCAGCAAGCGGTGCTGGTCTTCCAGTCGCTTAGAAAAACTGTCTTTGGTGAAATGCTCGCTGCAAAGAAATGAATACTTGGTGGGAGTCCAGTTGTCTCTCTGAACAGCTTTCAGCCACTGAATCAGACGCTTTGAATCCTTCAGAGGGAATCTAAAAACCAAACAGACAAAAAGCATGAAAAAATAAGTTGCATTTCGGAAATCAGAAGGGTTTTGGAAATTCTTGTGAAAGCTGTATTTTAGCAGGTTATGCTCATTTGAGGATTATTCCACTTGAGGCCGAAACACTCAACATTCGTTCCTTTCATTACCAGCTCCACAAGCCACGCAGAACTAAATAGCTGCTGTTTCCCTTTTCATCAGCAACCGCCCCATCATTCAGCTGCTCATCCACCCTGCGACCAACGCAGCAGCCCGTCCGCAAGGAACGGGGATGCGACAAACCCCGAAACACCCCGGCTCGGCCAATCCCTTGCCCACCCGCTGCCTCGGTAACGCTGTCGGTGTTTACACTGAGTGTATTTAATACAGTGTAAAAACACCTGGACTGAAAAAAAGACCCCGAGCAGCTGAACGAGGCGCCTTTTCCAAACGGACTGGCATCAGTCGCCTGAGAGAACGACCTTCCCCTGGGGACTCCTCTATAGCAGCATCCCCAGCCAGGCCCCTGGTGCGGGCAGGGGCGGGGGGACAGGCCGAGGCCTCAGCCTGTGGCCCAGGCCCTGCTGCGGCGAGGGACA
>NW_010160532.1:0-20183 GCF_000695765.1 Mesitornis unicolor | reverse complement strand
GGCAGCTCTGGGGGTGCCCCCAGGCAGGTTCCCTGGTCCCAGAAGGTTCTTCCCATGTGTCACTTGGGATTCTCTGAGCTGCACTTCCATAGATGCCCCGGACTGTCCCGCAGTGCCTGGCGAATTTATCCACCCATTACGCTGAATGAGAACTGATGCTGAAGCTGGGCATCCTCTACCAGGGCAGTTAGCGACCGTGCCCGGAGTGGGGGGACCCTTGGGAACCGCTCCACCTCTGTCTAGGCATGCTCAGACCCTCTGAGAAAGGTGCTGTCGCTGCCAGGACTGTGACTCTAACCACCCCGTGTTGAGTATGTTTGATGGCTGCTATCCTGTCAGCATTTACATTAAAGCCACTGGATAAAGAACAGAAACTGACCCTTGCGCAGAGACTGGAGTCAGCTCCACTCCTCGGTCTCCCATGTTGGCAGGTGAAATTGTTCCTGCTCCTCTACTGGTGGGCTCTGTCTGTGCCAGCAAACCTGAATGTCTTGTGCTTGGTGGCGCAGCCCAGAGAAGAGGGGTAGGAGGTGTCCAACTTTACCTCTCCTGTCCCTCCTCTGTCCAGAATAAACCTTAAAGTAGCTGAACCCTGTCTAAGGGCAAAGGCAGTTTTGGAGCTGAAACCCTGGAGTTAGAAGCTGCTGAAACAGAAACTCTCCATATTAGGCTATTGCAAATCAAGGGAGAAGTGTTTTCTTTGTGTTTCAAAAGACAGGAGTGATGCCTGCTGAAGTCTTTGAGATAAATGCACACCTGCCTTCTGTCAGCTGCAAGGACATGTGTGGACAGAGGCAGTGCCTGGAAGGGAGCTGCCCTACCATGCTCCAAACTCTCGTTTATGTTGGAAGTCTGAGTGCTTGATGATGCATTTGATGCTCGACTTGCAGTGGGTCTCAGCCTCCATGAACATCCCTCTGACTGTCGTTGTATAATTCACCTTTTATTATTATTGTAAGGAAGGCATGGAAATTTAGGAAGGATTTCACTGATTGTTTCTGTATTTGCACTACAATGGATGTGGGGACCTCAGCCAAGTCTGTGTCCCATGTGTAAGGGAGTTTTTGCACAGACATAAGCAAAGGAAATTCTTGTTCTTGAGAGCTCAGATAAGGAATGAGTGGTGCTTTTGTGTACAGGGATGGGTCTTTCCTGTGGTTCACATGACTCTGGTAACCAGGAAAGGGTTAATACTAGTTTCACAATAATAATAGAGACACACATCTTTACTCCCAGATAAATCCCATGGAAATCATGGCACTACTTGAAGATGAAGATGTCACTGTAAGTGAGGAAATCTTGTATAAAGACTTATATATTTCTTTTATAAAGTAAATTATAATTATCAGTGTTATTACTCCAGAGCACAGAAATAAGGCATCTTGTTCATTCAGATTGCTCAACACAGATAATTCTAAATCAAAGGAAAAAGAAACAAATTTGTAATGCAGCTTAAGGAGACACCCATTCAAAAGAGATAAGATGAAGCCAAGATAGGGACCTCTCAGTTCTCTAATGCTGCTGAAATCACTGAATCACAGTGCTGGAAGGGTCCTTGGACCTGTGGCAGAGTGAGCTCTACCCTCACCATCGTTTCTGCAATGGAGGCTCTGTTCCTCCCCAGGCAATCTATTTCTGTGCTTTTCCATCCTTATTATTTTCATATCTAACCTGAATTTTCCTTGCAGCATTCACTAGGGACATCACTTCTTGTCCTGTCCACTATGGACAGGGAGAACAGATTATCCTGGCAGCAGTCTATACATATTTGATGAATGCCTCTCCCCTTTGTTCCCTCCTTCCCTTCTAATTTCTTAGGCTAAATAATCTAATTTCTGTCATTTTTTCCCCACAGGTCACATTTTCCAGGTCTCTGATTGTTCTTTTTGGTTTGTTTTTGATTCTGTACACTTGTTTCATTATTTTATTTTATTTTATTCTGTCACCTCTGTGAGATGCCTACAACTCAGTTCTACAGTGGAAAGATATGTCAAAGAACTATATCTTATGGTCTGCAGTCCTATTTATACATCCTGTGAGATGTCTGCCTTCCTCCCATCACAGGCTTATCCACAACTGATGACCTACTGAAACTTCTTTGCTGTCCTCAAAGCCTGGACAGGTGTTACCTGCTCTGTACACACATAAGCCCACATGAAGTATCTTGCATTTGCCTTTGCTTAAACACACTGTAAGGGTTTTTTTTTCCCATCCTGCATGCCCAATTTGCTTAGAACATGTTGAATACTAAACCTGCCCTCCTCCACGCCAGCAGTCCTCCCAAGCTCTGTGCCATCTGTGTGTTTGGGAAGCCTACTCTCTCTTCAGTGGTGATGGCAGAGCAATGCAGTGCATTTAGGTAGCTTAGGTTACTTTAGGTGCACTTTTCTTGCATCTATTTCTGAATCTCAACCTCAGAAGTTCTGGACATCTCCATGCAAGGCTACTAAGAGGGGACAAGATCTTTCTGAGCACAGGGACTTACCACAGCAATGCTCTGTGCTCTGCAGAGCAAGGAGAAAGGGCAATCATCCTGAGCCAGAAGGCGATGGGACTGCCAAAGCCCTGGTTGCCACTGGTGGATGATCTGGGGATCCAGTAAAGGAATTTCATACATATCTCCTGAGTCCTGGAAGTCCTGATGGGGCTCAGTTGGCCCTGGATTTGTACCGTGCATTGTTCAATCCTTTTTTTGCTATTGGATTTTTTTTTTTAAACAGAGCTAAATGACTTGGCAATGTCACAAAATCACTAAAAGCCATTTAAAAATAATACTGTCACTGGAAAGCTTTTGAAGGATGAAATCAGGCAGAATTCATTCCTCCTCTATCACCTGAAAGTTTATGACACACTCCTCTACTCCTTCCCCCTCTCTACCCACAGCAGTAGCATTTATGTACAGTATAATGTTATGATATTTAATCATGCAAATAATGATCTCATTCTCTTTAGTGGGACTATTTATGTCCTCAGGATTGCAAGCCTGGCATTGTGCTCTGCAAAGCACTCCAGGGTTCTCCAATAAAGGTAGCCTCAATATCTAACACGTTGTGAAGGAACACTTGTGCTGCTATGTATCTTCTTTAATTAAATACAGATTTCACAGAATAATTAAATAAAAGTGAACAATTGACATATAGACTACCTATCCTTTCATGCACACATGAAATTTGAGAAGTCAGTAATGATGGAAATGACAGAAAATGAGTAAATGAGTTTTCATTTCCTCCATACCTGTTTGTTTTCATTTCCCTATAACTCTGTTATTCTTTTTTTCTCCTTGGTAACAATTTAGACATTCTAATAATAATAAAAAAACAAACCCAAACCTCCTGGGATTGATTAAGTCTCCTTTTTTAAAACCTGTCTATCATTTTTCTCAAATGAATGCATATCTTGATATGATGTCTGTATGATAGTAAGTAAAGGACATAAGAGAATGGATTAAAAATTGTAACACTAGCTAGTCAAAGTACTCAGACTGATTAATGAAAGCCATGGTAAAAGAAAAGCAAGGCTTCATGGACTGAAAGATCAGAGATAAAAAGGACGAGGTCACATAGTTTAACATATGATGGAAGCAATCAACATTTGCTGGGGTTTGCAGATGATTTTTCTCAGTACAGTGAAAATATCAGTGAAATATTTTAAAGTTTGCAGGCAATGAAGCTAAATTATTGTATACCTTAATGATACCATATGGCAGGGGAAAAAAAAGAAGGAAAAGAAAAATGAAAGAAAAAAGAATGAAAAAATGTTTAGGTCAGTTATAGAATAAACAGGTAGTGAGAAATATCAGTTTTAATGTCTATATTTTAAAATAAGATTTTTACTTTTTTTTTTTACCTTTTTTAACTTTGTTTTTCTTCTTTCAGTGCATGCTATAGCTTCTCCATGTTGTGAAGCAACAGTTATCTCATATACAAATGAATTTTTTCTTCTTCCTCCTTCCATTCACAGCTGCACATACCCACATACAAGGTTCAGGAGATGATCTAAGCATGTAGGTTTTATGGAGGGAGATAAGGGACTGGAGATGAATAATCCACCTTCTAACCAATGGGTGGAGCTGTGTTTTCCCCCTCTCTGTTCCAAATCTGCTCCTTCCTTATCCACCTACCTATTACTCCATTTTTAAAAATGGATTAGCAGCTGTGGCTATTGCATGTCTTTTACTTATGACTCTGTGCTGACCAGTAATATATTTGCCAGGCTGTTTTGTACTGAAAAATATTGGTCTGTTTATTCATTCAATTGTTGCAGTTTACCTGAAAATTAACCTTCTGAAAGGCATTAACATGATGGAAATTTTCAACTCTTAGAAAAAAACAAAAAACAAAAAAACCCACAAAAAACCAAAACAAAACCTCTGATTTTAAGTTTTTAATTTTCAAATTACTTTTTCAAATCTTCATTGTGGATGATAGGGCTTTTTTCACAAACAATCAGAGATGAAATGTAATGGAGTCCTTAAAGCAAACAAGACTGACTAGAAAAGACCACTCTTCTTCGCTGGGAAGAAATTAAAAATCAAGTGCAGTCTCAATAATTTGAAAAAACTTCCCGAAACAGAACTGCTGTCCTTCTCATTGGTCTCTGGGTGACTCAGAAGTTTCCCTCCACCCTTTCACCCTTTTCCAACCAGGTTTCAGAGCTGTAGCTGTTTCTTTGCTCGTCTCTCTCCTCTACGTACACCATCACTTTCCTGTAATGCTCTTAAGATTGGTGAATTCCCGGGGAACCTGTGTTGCTGAATGAATAATACTTTCTGTAAAACAGTAGACAGGTCTTAATGCTTTATGGGATTCCTCAGAGGATTTATTTTTTTTCTTTTAATACAAAGGACCTTTGACTTCCATGTTAATTGCAACAGAAGTTAAAAGGAAATGAACGAGTAAATTCATCTCTCAACACACTACAAGGGAAATTTTTATAATCTACCCCAGACAAACCATTCACAGGTATTTTATTCTTGGTTTGTTACCTGAAGCAACAAGTGATAGTGACAGCCTGATGGGTGAAGCTACAATTGAAATTAATTCTAGAAAGGAGACTTGAATTTGAGACATTCAATAGAAACTAAAAACCTAACAAAGCAGATGTAGGTCTATTCTGTATAACTTTTTCACTTGAAATAATAATTCTTAGCAATATGTAGAGGTTTTCACCAGCAGATCTCCAAGTGTTTTTCTTGTTACAGGATGGAGATGTTTCCTGTGGATGTATACAATAAATCTAATTAGGCTGCAAATAGGGAACTGTTATATTGTATGAGTTTTTAAATCCATCCAGAGCAGTATCCTGCAGTTACTGCAGTATAAGACATATCCTAAGAGGAAATCTTCCTGTCAGCCCGATCAAAGGGGGGAAAGTCTGGTAGGGCTGTGTATGCATGTTCTTATGTGCATGTATTAAATCTTGGAACAGGAACAAAACCTAGAAACATTCATGTTTCCAAGGAAAAGGAAATTCCTCTTTGTTTCTTCTCTTTCTTCTGTCTAGGAGAACATAATGCTGTTCAATTTTTAAATAAAATACAAAGCCAACTTTTTGACTCCTGGGAACTCCTTTCTTTGTAGCCCCATTTCTTTCACGTACCAGGGAACCTGGAAACCTGGGACTGTGGTTTGGGCTGGACTTCCCTGCTTCCAGGGATGCTGGGATAGCAAGGATGGTAAAAGCTACAGAAATGCTGGGACTCTGGGACAAAAAAGACTTGCACTATGCTATTTTAGCTGCAGAAATCCTGAGTTGACTTCTCAAGCAGCTCTTTAGGGAGCTGACAGCATGCCAGGCAGGTTTTTGAAAGAACCTGACTTATGTTTCTTCATCAGATACTTTGCATATGTGAATGTGTAGGACTCCGTGTTTTGCCGGTCTGCAGGTAAGCACAAGGTTTATTTCAGCTGGGCTCCTAGGCAAGACTTTTTCCCAGCTACAAAACTCTTGACCCCTACTCCCTTATCTTGTATATGAAGGTTTCTTGCATTAGAAAATGAAGAGTATGTAAAATAACCCTTAAAGTAACTTGTGTATCACAGCAAGAACACTGATGTCTGGTGTGCTGGTATTAACAGTGATTTATTTCAAACTGAGCTCCCATCATAACTGAAACATGTTAATCTGCTCATTGCCAGTCAAGCTGGGGATGGTAGGTGTTCTTAGACAAAATGTTTAGGAGGAATCGTTGACTCATGGCAATCTTCAGTCATTCTCTGAAATGATACTATTAATGCATATGGGATCAGCAGAGTACTTGTTTCTTCTTTCTATTATCTTGTTTTTATATTCAGTAACATCTTCCTTGGCATAGGGGGAGGATAACAGATTCATGTTTGAGCAGTCTATTTGACATTGTGTTTCTCTAAATCACCAAAACCTGTCATTTTCCAGTATTGCAGGATTTGCTGTAGAAGATTAAATCTGGTCTCCTTTTGATAGCAATGGCAGGTTGCTGGTGCTACAGACAAAGATTTAAAACTGGCCTGTAGGTGGTCTACCCTACACATGAGATTAATTTTATCTTCTCTTATATGACTAGAAAAGCCAATGTCAGCCTTAAAGGCTGCATCTACTCTGTTTTCAACATTGTGAAGCCTTTTCCAAGAAACAGATGTGGAGGATGCTTATGACACCTACAGGGCTCCAAAGACAGGTTAAATAGCTTGATATGAGAATCAAACCACAGGTTCTGTTATTGTGATTAATATTATTTATAATGGCAACATGAATAATTTACGCAGAGGATGATTGTGACTGCTCACAGTAGGATGGGGAAGCAAACAGCATTATTTGCTCTGGAATCATAACGGGAGACAAAGTATCTTAAATTCCAGTGCTTTGTAAGAATGAAGCTACACATTACACTATGCTGTAAGTTTTTTGGCATCTCTCTAATCAATTTCTATTGGATGTTTTCAGCATGCAGCAGCTTAGACATTTTGTTTTAGCAGTAAAAGACTGCTATGGTACTATTGCCTGTTGATCCCAAGTGTTTCTCCAATATAGTTCACATCATAATATATGAGAGATGCCTCCAAAATGAAATCCCAGTCTGTTTTTGATTGTTCTAAGGTTTTGCATATATTTTTTTAATTTGAATTAGAGTCTTAACTTGTGACTACAATCCCATTGCATAATTCTCTCTACATATGTATAACAACAAAACATTTCTGGTTCCAATGGATTTGCAGCCCCGGATGGAACATGACACTTTGACATAGTGAAGAATTCTATGCAGTTATAGATAACAAGAAAAGTATGTGTGGGAGAAATTGTGACCGCTGCAGTAAGAAATAGCCTTTACGTAGCAGTTGACCTCTTTTGAGATTTCTGCAGGAATTATGGCAGGGAAGTATTTCAACATTTAGTGGGCAAAATGATAGCTTTCCTCATTTTTACAAAAGCTGATGGACCCTAAGCAAAAGGCTGGCAAAGTGGTGAAGCTTTAGTACCCCAGATTCAGGACAGAAAATTGAAGTATTTCTCAGATTTGAACAGAGAGTGGTCCAAAGCTACTTGTGGCAGATGCACCCACCCTACTAAAGACCTGAGAAAGAACCAACAAAGACAGTGTTAAAGTTTCTGGTCCTGGTGGTGCCAGGACTGCCTCCCCCCTCACAGCTCATGTCTGGTCCACACAGTGGGGGTCAAAGGCGGGAAAGTTGGGGTCCTCAGCCAATAGAGGGTGACACGACCATGTATTGACCACAGATCAGATTCGACCAGGGTATAAATGGGGCCCTGTTGGAGGACTCATTTGAGTCGGTTCTCCTCGGAGCAGCAGGTCTGCAGTCGGGGACTCTCCTCTTGAGTTGGGACGCCACTTAAGGTAACTTCTCGAGATTGAGAGACCTCCCTTTTTGGTGAGTGAGTGAGTGCACATTTTGGATCGTTTGGCCAAAAACTTAAGAATTCTTAACTCGGCTGTGTCTGGTAATATTCCCAACCAGCATATCGAACCTGTATTTCTTAAAAGTCAGTGGAATGTTGTTTCGGTGAAAGAAGTTTTGTCTGCTTAATTTAAATTGCAGATTAAATCTTATCTGAGTTCATTATTTGTGTGCGTGTAGCCATTTTGGTGTGATTCCATGATGCTACTTCAGAAGTAAACATAGCCCTGATCATTCAGTGTGTATATTTTTGCCAGCTAAAATCAGGAACTCTTAACAAACATCCTGGTGAACCATTTTGTCTGTGATCATAGATCACTGACATTTTTAACTTCAGTAGCATTGCATTGTTTACACTTTAAAATATCTATTTTAGGTAAAAGCCTGGATAATGGAGTAAGTGTTGTTCTTACTAAATGCCAGGCCAAAGAGGAGCACCAGTAGTTGAAGGGCACAACCAGATGTAAAAATAATTTTGTCTAATTCAAGACAAGGTCTAGAAAAACAAAGAAAAGAACACAAGATGCAATTCAGTAGGGGCAAGTGGAAGGCACTGTATATAGGCAAAAATAAATGGTTACAGTAGCACATGATGGGGAACAGCTGCTTAAATAGCAGTTATGCAAGGAATGATCTGGGGGTTATTGAAATTGAGCCAACAGTGTCATGCTGTTGCAGGAAAAACAAACATTGTGGCTCATAAGCAGAAAGGTAGTCTTTTAAGTCTTGTGAAATAATCCTTCCACTCTGTTCGATACTGGTAAGGTTGTAGCTGAACCCTGTTCACTTGTAATGATGCAGCATGTGCTCGGGACTCTCTGGGGGATGGCAGAGGGGATGTTCTCCTGGTGGGGCCGTGCAGCCCCAGTCCAGGACACCAGGCATCTCTGTGAGAACAGAGATGGGCTAAGGCTGAGACATAAGCCTGTGGAGCTGGGGACTGGCATCTTATGGGGTCACTGGGGGAGGGATTGATGGCCCTAACATGGGGTGTGATGGTGTCCTGACTCATAGGTGGGGAGTGGGGAGGGTGAGGGAGACCCTGGGTGAGGTGGACCAGGGCCAGTAAAAAGATGTTGGTGCCCTTGGGGCACCAGTTTTGAGAACCACACATCAAGAAACACTGGACCTTCCAGAAACAGTTAAGAAAAGCTTGATATGAGATGTAGGAAATGTAACCCAGCAGGAAAGTTTGAAAGGATCACTTGTTTGTCTGTGTTCAGGTATCGCCTTCAAATGTTGCCTCCTAATAAAATTAAAGTATTATAAGAATAGTAACGAAGTAAGGCAACACAAAGCAAGCATTAATGTTTTATAATGTATAGGATATTCCTATTTAGGTATTTCTATCTGACTGATCTGTATTTCACTAAAGGCATTCAAACTGCATTAGTAATTTTCTGAAGAATGTGGTGGATGTTACTTAGATGTGATGACACTTGTCATCACCATATGTAAACTTTATGCATAATGTATTCTTGACTCATATTCACCTTTGCATTTCAAAACTTCATTTACTCTGAGTTAATTTAAATTGTACATACAGCAGTATGGGAAGGAGACAAGTTAAGACTTTCCTTTTAAAGAAATGTCAGCTTCTAGCAGCCCAATTTTAACAATTTCTGCAGCACAGGGAGGAATCATTTTTTTATCCTTGAGGGGCTATTAACTGTTGAAATGTAGCTATTCATCCTTCATTATTTCAATAGCTCAGAGTCATAGATGCTTGTACATTTACTCTCATAATGCTTTGTGTTTTTGCAGACCTCAGTATTTTGTATGAGCTGAACATACAAGGCCATGTTCTCATCCCATTGACACTCTCTTGACTCAGCAAAGAGACAGGCTGGCAGAAGGCCAACTACTTCTTTCCAATTCTGTGCTTGGCATAAGGCCAGACCCAACATAGTCGCCCATCCCTGGGAGGAGACTAATCCCCAAAAGGTAGGATTCATCCTTCAGGGTGCAGTATGTGTCTATGTGTATTTTATTTCTTATCGTATCTTAGAGCAGTGGTGTAGCAAAATGAATGGCCATTCAGCTGGACTTCCCTTTACCACCTATCTTTTGCTATAAGGGTTTCTTGGGGACAGCAGAACAAAGGCTGCTGAATGGTAGTGCTGAATCCTTTAGCTGTTCTGAAATGATTCGTTCCCAAGCCCACTACACTGACACTTGTTACTGTCTTCTCAGCACAGAAATACTTGCAAGCATCTTGCATTGCTGCACTCTCCTGGGAAGCACTATTCTCATCCAAAGAGTAAATCTATTCCACCTTTCCAGCTTGTGACCCAATTTATTTTTGTATAGCTGTGGGGTATCAGTGCTAATGCTGAACTCCAGATGCCTGAAGCTATAAAATTCTGACATTGATATCACTGAATGATTTGTGCCATTACTGACAATCTATGTTCTGAAACTCATTTACTTGGACACCGTGGAATGGGACTTCCATGCAGGCAGTCCCTGTAACCAAACAAAAGCGCACTTCAAAGATAGGTCATTGCAGAGTTCTTCTTGTCTCTTTGCAAAGTAGCAACCAGAATAATTATTTCCATTTATTCTAAAGTCTGGTTTCAGACAATACCTATGACGTGTACATTTGTATTTCAGCCTGGCTCCTGGCTATACACTGGCTGAGGACACTCAGGGAATGACCCGCTGGGGTAAATATTAATCTAGGATAGATCTTTCATTTTGCCTCCTTCATTTTAATGTAGAATGTTGCTTCCTGTGGAGTAGGTATATTGAGGAGGTGGTTTCCCAATAAACCTCTTTTAGCTCACCCCAGGATCATGTGATGGATGTTGCTTTTCTTTGTCATGGCTTTACAGAAGCTAATGGTGTGGTGAGACCAAAGTACACAGGGAAAGTCTCACTCCAATGGTCTCCTGAGTCATACAATGATTGTAGCATTAGTCCAGAAAAGAAGACAAAGAGAATAGCAGGGATAGGATCTGGGAAGATGGAAGTGTTGCCAGTTGGGAAGATCTTTGTCCCTTGGGAAGTACCAGTGTTAAGAGATTCATGAGAGAAGGAAGTCAGCATCATGCACTTGTGCCATGTTCCAGAAAGAAAAGTCTCCAAAGGAAAAACTCCAGATTCTACTGTCTTTTTTCTAGGAGAGGAATTTGAGGAAAGTGTGGTTCAAAGCACTGAAAGGCAAAGTGAATCATAAGTGAGGAAATAACAGAGAAGTATGTGACAAGTATGGCCCAAGTCAGGAGACTGAGATGGCATCAATGAACATTGCTGATGTTTTCCTCAGTGCCAGTCACAGCATAGTCAGGCGTATTTGACCAAACAATTATTTTTTCCCCATGAAACCCTACCAAGAAAAGGTTCATTGGCATTTCTTGTCAAAATGAGAAAGGCTTTCAAAGGTATTCCTAGCAGAGGTCTAGTGGTTTAGATACTCATCTGAAATGAGGGAAATTAATCTTCTAGTTCCTACTCTATCTGATGCAGAGCAGGATTTGAAGCTACATCTTCAGATGTCTTGGGGGCCCCTCATCACACAGGTTCTGGGAATCTTTGGCCCACTGAGTGTGAGTACAAAGGAGAACTCCTTGAATAGGAGCATAGAGCTGACTCACTCACAGTGACTCCACTCTCCCAACTACCTGTGACTCCACCTCACATTGGAGTAAATATTATCAGAAGTTATAGGGGGATACCACAATGTCACTCACTCTGCCTCTTGACATATAGGCTTCATTCACTTAAGCACTTGATTCAAATCATACATTTAGTCAAGTTTAGCAAGATTATTTTGATAGTGTCTTATTTGAAACTGCTTCACTCTCCAAGTCTTTTGGATGTAGGAAAACCTGCTGGGCACCCTTACAAATTTTCCATTTGTATTAAAATAGCTGCCTCAGAAGAACAGAATGACCTTTATGTTTTTTCCCCCTAAAAGCACAGTGCAGCCAGAGGAATGCTGCATGGGCTGGAGATAGTACAGTCTGTATGGTTCATGCCACAAAACTTGGTAAAAGCAACAGGAATGACACATACCTGCAATGTCTTCCCTAAAATATATGCTTTGACGTCACAGGTGTTTGCTGTGCCCACAACAATTTGAAAGGCTACAGCTGTATTGTACTAGGCCTTTGATTTCACTGAAATGAAGAGAGAGAAATGCAAATGAATATTTCTAATGCAGAATAATAATCACTTTAGTTGGATGAGCAGTAAATGAGCAGAATGATCTAAGCTGAAAACAGGTGGTTTCAGCAGAGCTGTGGGATCCTAAAAACACCAGGCAGAGTTTCAAGTCAGCAGATTAGAAAAAAACAAAAGATCATTATCCATGTCACAGTTAAATTCTCCCATTTATTTGAGGAGGACTGGTGGCTAGGATCTCAATTGTCAAGGCAGAGGACACACTCAAGAGACCCTTTGGCTAAATGAGATCTGAACTTAAATAGCTCCTCCACAGCTTGATGAGTTAGAAGTGAAAGCTACACTTAAGTGCTGGGAAGTGGGCTATGAAGATTAATTGAGTGTCCAGGGACAATGGAGTGAGTTTCTCGTCTTTTTCATACTTTTAAGGAAAAAAAGGGTGATGTTTCTCTATTCTGAGAAATGAGAGTGCCAATAGGTTAAGAGGCCATGTTGTGTCAAGGGGAGCAATTAAAGGAGGAAGGTTGCTGCCATTGTGAAGGCCTGGAAACACAGAAGAGGAGTGGGAAGTGTCTGAGTAAAGAAGTGCTGTATAAAGATGTCAGGAAGAAGGGGGTATTTTGGTTGCTCCATGTTATATAGCTAGGATAAATTTGTTATTTTAAGGAATGCTTTCTTGCTCCTCTCTCTCCTGGGATCTGACAGAGCTGCTTGGAGCTGTGTCTATGAATGGACTGCCTGGAACACCCTTTACTTGACTCTGCCTCTTTCTGGTTGTCTTACTGATGGCAGCTGATGTATGGTGACATGGTGATGTGCCAGCCACCACGGTGGAAACATCATCAGGGCCTCCCCAAGCACATCTTCCAACTCCCTTTGCAAGGCTGGAGCAATCCTTTTCATCTGTCCCAGTCAAGAAATGCATCTAGCTGGCAGGACAGAGAAACCCAGAAAAAACAAGGACTAGTTCAGCAATCACAAAGTTCATTACTGTAAAGGATTAAGGGTACCATGATGAATTGATTTCAATTGGCAGAAACACTAGGTCAGCCCAAACTATCCAAACATTTCTGTGCAACTGCCGATCAAAGGTTCCTCTTTAGTCAGTAATGATGTGCAGCCTAAGCTCACAGGGATAAGTCCTGAAGTCCTGTTATCAGCCTCCATGACTAAACTGGGAAACAGTCCTACAAGTATATCAAAGGATGAAACTCAGACTGGAAGAAAGATTGGCTGAAGTATGTCTCCAGGCTGTTTTGACTGAGTTCTAGAGACTTTTCTGACTCAGCTGCAATCAAAAAAGTAATCCATGCTCTTTATTTCCTCTCTTTAAATAAAAGAGTTTCTGTTTCCAGTTGCCAAATACAAAATCAGTCCCACACACATCCTCCTGAAGACAATGAAACTCGGCAAGTATTGTTCTACAGCTTCATTCCTGTCTGTCATATTTTCAAGTCAGATATAAGACTGAAGGGAAAGTTTTGCTATTCAGTAACCTCCTCCATCTCTGCTTATACAGGATTGACTTCATTTTGCCCAGTTTTCAATGACTAAAATGAAGCATTGCCTACCATGGACATGTTTCTCTCTAGCTAACAGACTTCACCATTAATGTATTTCTTAGAGGTCTACAGGTATTTTTGCTCTGTGTCATTCTATACCTTCTATTTCTCTTCCTTCACAGTAAAATAACTCTTGTTTTTCCATGTCCAGAACAAAATGACTGATATTTTTGTCTCCTGTGTAATTATCTATCAATAAATTTCCTATTCAGTTTGGTTGCTTGTTGGTTTGTTTGTTTTCTTATATAGTACAAATCCTCATCTTTTTGTTTCTTTAACTTGCTTCAGTAGGCATATTCCCTGGCTTTGAGCCTCACATGTTCTTCAAGATCTTAAAACTGTGCTAAAGAGCATACCCCTTGATCATTAGAATACACAGGATAGATTTAATTATTTTCCTGACAGTACTACCAAAAAGATCCTCCAGTTTATATACTTTGTCTTTTCAACAGTCTCCTCAGTATGCAGCAGAGCAGGTGGAAGAAGTTTCAAGGTTGGGAAAAGAACAGTTTGTGTGTACACAATATTATATTTATAATTCTCTTGCCTCCAAAACAAAGGTTTCATGGGATAACTATACCTCTAATATAATTGCCAAGGATAAAAATGAAAGCTGAATACGTCTGATTAGAACTCAGTTCATGTTTTGAACTGTAGGTTGCCTCTCAGACACATTGACAGTATCTAGAAAGGGAAGTCATTAGTTCAAGGAAGTATTTTAACAAAGATGTACTATATCTTTATCCCATTGTTATGGCTCTATTTCTTTGGTTGTTTTTTTTTTGTTAGAGTGAAACACAGTAGGTCTAGAAGTAACAGACCTGGACAGATCACTTCTTCAGAACAACTCCATGAACACCTTCTGTAGCTGAGGCAAAGTGCATTTCCAAAATGTAAAGTTTTGCAAGGCCATGAGGGTATCCAGGTTCAGATGCCCTTTTTGTCTTGCAATTTTATTAATTTTAAAGACTCACTATGGACTACTGTAACTCTATCACTGTGCTAACCGCTGGTGCTATATTTCAGTAGTCTCTCAGGCTCCTGCTGTGTGCCTAATTTTTCATACACGTGCTCTGTTATTGTCTACTTAACAAATGCTAGAACAAAGCATGTAGTTTATTTTCCTTCCCAGTGGGCAGTGGTTTCTTGGTATTGGAAGTCTCAGCTCATGTATGTCAGGAAAACTGATGATCACTCCCCACAGTTGTGTTTTATATTAAAAACACCTTAATTTTCTATGTCTCCTCCTGCCAGATAGTCTTTTAAAGCCTTTCCTTCTTTCCATACAGGAATACTTAAGCTAACCCTGATGTGCTATTTTTTTATGAAAAAAGTTTTCTTCTCCTCTCATTTTATGTGAACAGCAGAATAGCATGTGTTGGCACTGAGTAGTTGTAAAGATGTGCTGGACCACAGGTGCTAAATAATTTTCTTCCTTCAGATATGTTGCTCCTAGGTTCTCTAGTCTCAGACAGACTGAATATTTTCTGCCTGACATTTTGAAAGTTTTCAGTGCAAACTTTCAGAAAGCAGAATTTTGGAGAACAATTATAAAATTTTTCACACACCATTTACACCCTGTTTATGCTACTTTATGGGAGGAAAATACCTTCATTGATGTCTGTGATCCTACTATGTACTCTAATTTGTAAATATTTAGCCATATGCTGCAACTGCCATAGGTCTATGAGATGAATGGCACCTACAAAACCAATCAAATGTGATTCGCTGTCAGGGAGCAGTAAGAGTTGACTGTTCTCTTAGGGAAGAGATGGGACCTGAGGGTAATCCTGGCACCGACAGTGCCATCACTAATGGGGCTGAGTCCCTCAGGGTGTTGAAATGGTGGACAGAGTTGAGTACAGGTAACAGCATCCACTGGCAGTCCCAGACATGGCAAATGGTGAACCAGAGTCTGAGTCCATGCATGGGTTTCAGACATGAGTTGAAGGTGGTAGTGCCAGGGAGAGGACTGGAGATTGGGCTACAAGAAGATGGAGCTCCCAAGTCCATCCAGCAGGCAGCACTAACGATAGGGCTGGGGACAAGGTACAGCACACATCTGAGGGCTTTGATCCATCTAGTAGTCAGGGCTAGAGACAGACTGGAAGCTGGTGCCCTTACGATAGAAAAGTGCTGAGCTGAAAAGTGCATAGTGGGCCCATGGGCAGGTGGAGGACTCTACAGCCTCTCTGAGAAGCTTGCTCCAGGGCTCTGCTGCCCTCACAGTAAAGAAGTTTTTCCTTATGTTTGAGTTGAGCCTCCTGTGTTTCAGTTTGAGACCATTGCTCCTTGTCCTGATGCTGGGCACAACCAAGAAAAGTCTGGTCCCATCCTCCTGACAGCCACTTTTTAGATATTTATAAGCATTAATGAGATCCTTCCTCAGTCTTGTCTTCTCCAGACTAAACAGACCCAGCTCTCTCAACCTTTCCACGTATGCCAAATGCTCCAGTTCCATCATCATCTTAGTGGCTCTACGCTGGACTCTCTTCAGTAGTTCCTTGTCCTAGTACTGGGGAGCACAGAATTGGATGCAGTATTTGAGATGTGGCTTCACCAGGGCAGAGTAATGGGGGAGGATAATCTTCCTTGACTACTGGCCACACTCTTCTTAATGCATCCCAGGATGCCATTGGTCTTCTTGGCCATGAGGGCACGTTGCTGGCTCATGGTCATCCTGCTGTCCACTAGGATTCCCAGGTCTTTTTCCCTGAGTTTCTCTCCAGCAGGTCAGCCCCCATCCTGCACTGACACATAAGGTAGTTCTTCCGCAGATGCAGTACCCTACATTTGGCTTTGTTCCTTTCACCACATGGACAAAACACCCACAAAACTCAAACTAGGAAAGAGATTTTATAGGAACATGGACAGTGGGTGGGGAAGAACAACATGCTTGTCTTGGAAACTCTTTGAGCCAGCCCTGTCACTTTCTCTTCAGTTACATGCACTCCAGCTCCATGCTTGCCTTCATGTTACAGCCCTAATCCTCATCTTTGAAACCAGTGTGTGCTGCATTGGCAGCACATCCTTGACTATGGAAACTGGGATGCTGACAGATAAACTTGTCCAGAAAGGAGAGCAGTGCACTTAAACTACAATCATCATGAGTCACTGCAGCAGCTTTTTGAACCAAGGAAAGTATTTTGATTTGTGCTTCTTTTTCAGTAAAAAGCCAGAATGTTCTGCAGAATTTTCTTCTACTAAGTAGTTTTGATACAGATTCTTCAGCTAACCTTGGAATAATATTGTATAAGACAGGATTCTTTCAAAATTTTAACATCAGAATATGGTAAAGACAGGATTAAAAACCCCAGTCTAGTCAGTAGGAACACATTTATGCAAAAGGTAAACACTAAAAAAAAAAATCTATGCAGTGTTTCTATTTAATCCTTCCTTGATGAATGTTTTTGTAGAGCATGGCTGGTTTTCGTTCCTCTTTGTTAAAGCCTATTTGAGACATGGGAAAAAAGAACAAAGTGCTGTTGAGAACTATAAAGTATGCCATAAGAAGATGCTCTGTTGAGGACACAACTGTGTTAGTGAAGCCTGGAATTTTTGAATCTTTTCCTGAAAAAAGCCTGAAAGATGAACATGTATTGAAAAAAAAAATATCTGCAATAATGAATTAGAAGCATGTAATATAACTTGTTGGCTTTTGTGAAGCTAGCCTGGAAAATGGAAAAAAGCAGTTATAAACAGTTTATAGCACTGGAGAAGAGATAAAAATTGATCACAGATTTTTGGGCTTGCATTTGATGAATCTATATTCCCAACTCGTCATGTCTGATGCCATAGGTGAATACAAAGAAATTGTATTTGCACTATACAATCTTTAACACATACACTGGCATAGTCAACAAGGTTTCACCCAAGTGCCTGTCAAAGAGTAGGGAGAACCCTTCGTAATTTCTGCCATTACACATCTAATACAATATAGAAGCAGCTGTAGTCCAGATTTTACTTCTTTAGTTTTAATGGTCTCTTCAGTTAAGATCCTGCAGGATAAAAATATAACTTGAAGAACCTCAGATATTTACCTAGGAAATGCAAGGAACAGCAGACTAATTGGACTGAAATAGCTGCACGGCAGGATGCAGCTGCTTTGATGTGAGATAGCTCCTTCCATTTATGGACCAGCCCCTAATGTTCACAGCCGTCCCTCAGAACTGCCAGATCAGAGCTTGCTGCTCTGATTCCCCTGCGCAGTCAACACCTGTGGCAAAGCCTGGGAACAGTCAGCATTGCGATCAGCTCATCTGTGGATGAGGAGGGGGTGCTTTTTCATTATTTCTCCTGCCTTGACTCTTACTTATTTGTAGCAACACTGCTGCCACTTTTTCTCATTCTTAGAAGTGAACAGCAAAGCTTATTAGTTTTGTACATGCCAGCTTCCCCTTTTTTCAGGATTCCTATTCTTAACATCGCCATCTGTAGAATGAAAAAATTGTGAGACTCCTACTCACCTTTTACCAGTTACAAGTATATGTCAGGTTGTTTTCTGTCATTAGTGTCTTAAAGCAGTCTGGAAGTTGAAAACTTTTCAATGAGGAGTTGTGACTTTACTCTCAGAGGAGCTTTAAGGCAGTGCTAATGTATTTGAACTAGGTTTTAATTCATTACAGTTGAACTGCTACCCGAGCCTGCAAAAGTCAGTGAGCAGATGAGATAGGTTGTTTCCAAGTTACTTTCCTCCTGCCTTCATAAGGGGAATGGACCAGTCTCTTTACAACTCTTCAGATGACTTTTAGCTGCTCTAATGACAAAAACTCTTCCATATGGCACTCTAATTGCAAAATAGAAGTGATTTAATTGGAAAAAATTACTTTGTTTTCCAAGTACCATAATTATTTCAGCCCTAAGCCAGCTTTTCAAATAGTATCTTGTAAAAGAGTTCATACATGATGGAGGTATCCGTTTCAATTTTAGCTATTGTGTACATCCTTCAATTTACCTTCTTGTTTATATTGCTACAAGGGACTACAGACAAACGATTGTTGGTAAGAGCCATCAGAAAAGAAACAAGGGCAGAGATAAAATAGCTTCAAAGAAAATGTCAGAAGACCTTAGAAGAACAGAGGAGGCTTAGGGGAAGTGCCTATTTATTTGGCTGCAGCCAAGTACACAGGCATGGGTTTTCTTCCAGTGCTGGAAGAAACAATGTTGGAGTCTAAGATCAAAAAATAAGTGAACTCTTACAAAGCACTTCAATAGACACTTTGAGGGGAAGCAGGAGCTAGTGTGGGGGAGTAAGTGAGGCAGCAAAAAAGCTACTTGAGGAAGATGTTGCAGGAGTGAGACCAAGAGAGTCAAAGGAGGACCACAAATCTCCAGGAAATGAGCCTGAGTTAAACAGGAGTATCCTAAATTTGTGAGGATACTGTGAACTTTAGTTAGATTTGATGAAGCTCTGCTCTTGGGCTAACTCTCTTCTCTGGCAGCTGTTTGAGTAAATAAGCAATCCTTCATTTTGACAAAGCTCTTTTACATCACTTTCCTCAGCAGCTGGTCAAAAGCTTCCCGGAGGAGTTTCTTGGAGGTGTAAGTGTGGCTGAGAGAGAGAGATTGAGTTCCCAAGCAGCTGTACCTTGACAGAAGTGAAAGAAAGAGTGCTGATTTCCTGACAGCAGTGTTTAAAAGGGACAAAAGGGGTGTGATGTAGAGTTTGGTTTGTATCATGATGAAGATTTTTTTATTTTGAGATATCTTCAGTGCAAGAGTTATTCCAAAAATAGCTCTGGCAAAACAGCTTACGCCTTTTAGACCCAGTCATAAGATAGTCTAAAGTAAGCAATTCTGCTGCTGAAATATGTACTCACATATCCTGTGGGATTTCTTTAATGGTCCAGGTGTGACTTCACATTAGCAGCTGTACTGATGCAACTTTCACCTGTAGATCAGTTTGCAGTGATGTCTCTGGGTTTCTGCTGTCAGTGCATCCAAGCTATGCTTTTATATTGCTTCAGAGACATGATCTCATGGACTTGATTATCCTGGTGTAATGTAAATTGTTAAGGGCATTCTGCTGTCAATTAATTGGTCATGCCACATTAAAATAGTCTCTCTGAAGTCATCTGCATTAACGTTCAATGTGAACTTCTCACAGACCTAGCAGTTTGAACTGTCTCACTAGCAATCTAAATAACACTGACATGCTGGTTTGGTAGTTATTCTCTGTATTGCAGGAGGGAATGATTTCAACAACACTTCAGCTGTGTTTGGATGTCTGTTGGAAATACTTTCTCTAAAATACCAAATGAAATCCATGTGCCATAAAGAGAATAAGTAGAAAAGGGAAGATCATTTGGCTACGTCTGAAGAGCTCATCTGAGCCCACAGTGTCAGCAAAGAGACAATCAGAAGCAATAAAATTAGTGTTTTTTAGAAACATGGCTGAGTCTGGGAAGCCACCTGTAGAGATCCTCTAAATGCTTGGCTCCACTAAACAACTGACCATATTGTCTTTAATAATCTCCCAATGTAAACTCGGGGAAGTTTATTCACAAACATCATTGTAATTTCCATGGGTAACTAATAACTGCTATTATACTCTTGCCCAGCTGCAGCTGGCTGCAGCTAAAAATAGAATGCTGGATACTCCCCC
>NW_010160531.1:0-485 GCF_000695765.1 Mesitornis unicolor | reverse complement strand
CGACACCTTAAACCATGTACCAAGCAAGATCGTGTTAGCTCCCTTTTTTGTTTCTCAGATATCACCTGGTTCAGTAATGCCTGTTGTCTCTGTGGATTACTGATGCTGTGCAACAAAACTGTTCTTGGTAACTGATCAGCACTCGGATGTGCTCTCCGTAACCAAGGTTGTAGAATTTTCCACGCTCTCTCCTCCTTCCTCTGCTGCGCCTCTGGATCCAGATTGTGAGTCATCAAGCCAGGGCTTTACCCATTTCGCGGGTATCCACTGTGGCTTCCCTTCACCTGTTGAGATACAAGCATAACCCCTTCCCCAGGTCAGTAAATTCACTGGACCTTCCCACTTGTCTGTGTTAGGGTAATAGATTTTTACCCGTACCTGCGTTGTGCTCAGATCTCTATTGTTCCCGAAGCCATGCACAATGGCAGGAGGAACAAAAGATTCCTGTTTTGGATTTAACCAATTGAGTACCAAAAGGGTTTTTT
>NW_010160530.1:0-3006 GCF_000695765.1 Mesitornis unicolor | reverse complement strand
GTGCCCGTTTTTACCTGGAAATGCAGCTTTTGTGACCCTAGAAATCCTGGGGGGGGGTTTGTGCCCGTTTTTACCTGGAAATGCAGCTTTTGTGACCCTAGAAATCCTGGGGGGGGGTTTCCCAGAAATCCTGGGGGTTTTTGCCCCAGAATCCCAGATTTTTTTGCCCAGAAATGCAGCTTTTTGCTTGGCAATCCCACTTTTTTCCCTGGAAACGCAGTGGTTTTGCCCACAGACCGGACTTTTTTGCCCTGGAAACAGGGTTTTTTGCCCCAGAAACCCCTGCGTTTTGCCCCAAAACTCCACTTTATTGCAGGTTTTTTGCCTAAAAATCCAGCTTTTTGGGCTTTCCCCCACCTTGGAAAGTGGTTTTGGGGGGATTTTGGGGACTCTGAAGGGGTTTAGGAGGGCCTGAGGTGGTTTAGGGGGCTTTTGCCTGGAAACGTGGGGGGTTTTTGCCTCAAAACACGTTCTTTTTGCCCCAAAATCCCACTTTTTGCTCTGGAAACATGGGGATTTTTTGTCCAAAACCCTACTTCTTGCCCAAAAAAACTTATTTATGCCCCAAAACGCAGCTTCCCCCAACCTTGGGGGCTGAAATCTGGGCTGTATTAAACAAGGCCTCAGCGCATGAGATGGGGGCGTTTGGGGGGGATTTTGCCCCCTAAACCTGGCTTTTTAGCCCCAAAACCCTCCTCTTTGCTCAAATACCCTTCTTTATTGCCCAAAATCTTTGCTTTTTGCCCCAAAAACCCAACTTTCTGGGCTTCCCCTTCCTTGGGAAGTGAAATCTGAGCTGTACTAAGCAAGGCCTTAGCACTCGAGGTGGGGTCTACGGGCTTTTGGGGAGGGGTTTACTCCATAAACCTGTGGTTTTTAGCCAAAAACGCATCCTTTTTGCCCGAATACCCTTCTTTCTTGCTAGAAGTGCGACAGCTTTGCCCAAAAACCCGGCTTTTTGCCCCCAAATCCCTGCTTTTTGGGTTCCCCCCCACCTTGAGAAGTGAAATCTGGGCCATATTAAACAAGGCCTCAGCACTCCAGGTGGGGGCTTTTGGGGGGGATTTTGCCCCATAAACCTGGCTTTTTAGCCCCAAAACCCTCCTTTTTGCTCAAATACCCTTCTTTATTGCCCCAAATCCTTGCTTTTTGCCCCCAAATCCCAACTTTCTGGGCTTCTCCCCCAGCCTTGGCAAGTGAAATCTGGGCCGTATTAAACAAGGCCTCAGCACTCCAGGTGGGGGCTTTTGGGGGGGATTTTGCCCCATAAACCTGGTTTTCTAGTCTGGGCCGTATTAAACAAGGCCTCAGCACTCAAGGTGGGGGCTTTTGGGGGAGATTTTGCCCCATAAACCTGGTTTTTTATCCCCAAACCCATCCTTTTTGCCCAAATACCCTTCTTTCTTGCTAGAAGTGCGACAGCTTTGCCCAAAAACCCGGCTTTTTGCCCCCAAATCCCTGCTTTTTGGGTTCCCCCCCACCTTGAGAAGTGAAATCTGGGCCATATTAAACAAGGCCTCAGCGCATGAGACGGGGGCGTTTGGGGGGGATTTTGCCCCCTAAACCTGGCTTTTTAGCCCCAAAACCCTCCTTTTTGCTCAAATACCCTTCTTTATTGCCCCAAATCCTTGCTTTTTGCCCCCAAATCCCAACTTTCTGGGCTTCTCCCCCAGCCTTGGCAAGTGAAATCTGGGCCGTATTAAACAAGGCCTCAGCACTCCAGGTGGGGGCTTTTGGGGGGGATTTTGCCCCATAAACCTGGTTTTCTAGCCCCAAACCCATCCTTTTTGCCCAAATACCCTTCTTTTTTGCCAGAAATGCAACTATTTTGCCCCAAAACCTGGCTTTTTACCCCAAAACCGTGGCTTTTTGGGCTGCCCCCAGCCTTGGAAAGTGAACTAAAGGCCTTGTACTAAACAAGGCCTCAGCACTCGAGGTGGGGTCTGCGGGCTTTTGGGGGGTGTTTTACACCATAAACCTGGCTTTTTTAGCCCCAAACCCCATCTTTTTTGCCCTAAGCAACTGCTTTTTGCCCCAAAATCCCAGCTTTTTAGGCTCCCCCCTCACTGGGAAGTGAGATCTGGGCCATATTAAACAAGGCCTCAGCACTCGAGGTGGGGGCATTTGGGGGGAATTTTGCCCCCTAAACCTGGCTTTTTTAACCCAAAACCCATCCATTTTGCCCCAAACCCCAACTTTTTGCCCAAGAACCCCACTTTTTGCCCCCAAATCCTGGCTTTTTAGGCTCCCCCCACCTTGGGAAGTGAATTTTGGGCCTTATTAACCAAGGCCTCAGCTCCTCCTCTGCCCAATCTCTGTGGTAAATGAAGGGCTGTGATGGATGTAGGGGATTTTGGGGGGGCCTGGGGATTTTTTGGGAGGGGTTTGGGGATCTGGGGGTGCTCCTTGCCTGTCCTCCCCCATATTTTTAAGGTATTTTTGCCTCCCCCCAGGATGCCGTGGCAAGGGGACACCAACAACATGATCGACCGCTTCGACGTGCGGGCCCACCTCGACTACATCCCCATGTACACCCCCCCGCTGCTCAACCCCATGTAAGTCCCAAATTCGGGGGGGTCCTGGACACCCCCCTCCCCTCATATTTTTGGGTTCAAATCAGGCATTTTGGGGGCATTTTTGGCGCCATTCGCTGAGATTTCAGAGCTGGGGTCGCTGCTTTGTGTACTGGGACCAGTGTGGAGGTGCCAGTACTGGGGGAGTGAACTGAGGTGAAATAGGGACCCCAAAACGGCTTTTTGGGACCTAAACCACTCAAGAGGACGCAGCAGAGCTCGTTGAAGTGATAGGGCTTAATTAGAAGGTCCTAATTAGGCCAAGGGTGTTAATTAAGTGCTGGGGGGGCGGGCTCTGTATTGGCTCCTATGTCCCCTTTGCGGCCTTGGCGTGGAAATTTGGGATTTTTGAGGTAATTTTGGGGTTTTGGGGGGCAATTGTGGGATATTTGGGGCAATTTTGGGCCTTTTGGAGCAACTGTGGGGTTTTGGG
>NW_010160529.1:44892-45207 GCF_000695765.1 Mesitornis unicolor | reverse complement strand
CATTGGCCTTCTTGGCCGCAAGGGCACATGGAGGAGTAATCATGGAGAGTTTTATGTGAGGAAGCCAATTATACTGATTCTAGTTTTGGAGGTGTTTACTTGACTTACTTGAACATGGATCAGCCAGCTCTTGGTGTTACGGTTTACGGGTTAACAGCCTGAAAGGGAACGACAGGTGGTATCTGTAGGACCCTGGGTGATCAGAGATAAGTATTGTTCCCTCCCCTTTCTGGCTGCCAAGGAGGCCCGAGGTTTCCCGGGCTTTCCTGGCTTCTGGGACGGTTTCCTGTCACATCTCAAAATGGCTGGGTCTAC
>NW_010160529.1:0-44862 GCF_000695765.1 Mesitornis unicolor | reverse complement strand
CCCAGCACCACTGTGGACCCTGGTGACAAGTCACAGCGGTCGCAGCGGCCACGAGGCACTGCTCGGACACTTCCACTCGGGACTACTGGGATCGGGTTTTGTATATAGTTAAATATCCTTTGTCCCTTATTAATTCCCTTTTCCTTTCCTGTGTTGTTTTCATTAAACTTGTTACAGTCTTAACTTCCAACCTTGTGTGAAGCATCTTTTCTCTATTCCCCTTTTTTTTTTTAATCCTCCCCTGGGAGGGTGGCGGACAATACAGAGAAAATCTTGCTCCCTGGGTTTGCCTTGAGCCCTGAATGGAGCCACTTGGTTATTCCCACTTCTCAAGGATAAGAGAAGGGTAACCAACTATGGCTTCTGGCTGCACACATTAGCCACTCAGAAGAACAGATTAAAAAAATACATGGAATTTGGGAAAAAAATATATTACAGGAGATACAGAAAAATGGAAGGAATATCAAAATTTTCCAGGGACCAGAGAGCAGGATGTGGAATAAATAAGACTATTCAGATGGTAACTCTTTTAAGAAATCACATTTTTCCTGTTTAATTCTGTTAGTTTCTTTCCATTTATTCTGTGGCTTATGACTCCAAAATGTGCCTGGAACAATTCATTGCACTGTATGGTTTAGCTGCCTTTGGAAAATACTAGAATCAAGATGCCATGATTTTTCTGCTACTAATGACAGTTTTGCTAGCTGGCCCACTATTACTGTAGTCTTCTGGCAGGCTGCATTCTTTCAAGCTGCAGACACCCAGCTTATACAAGTTATACAAATTGAGCTTATGCAAGCAGTGACAATTAAAGATTTTCTTTGGCCAAATGTGTTGCTTAAAGGTTATGGTTAAATGTTTGGCATTGCAATATCAAGCCTGAAGTGCTGCATACCAGCAATTTATGGCAAAACACCTGCATGAATGAGGTGAAAGAAATTGAGCATGCTGAATTATTGCATGAACTAAACTCGAGTAGCTTCACATGGCCACACAAGAAAGCTGAGAGGCTAAAAATGCAATCATTTCCAGTCATCGTGATTCATGGAAAATAGGTCCAATTGAAAAACCTGCTGTGTGGTTTTGTTTGTTGTTTTCTAACAAGATCACAAGTCTGTCTGATAAAGGATACTGATTTGATATTCTATCCCTAAATTTCTCCAAGTCAAATGACTGTATTTCACATGACATTTTGATTAGAATAGTTGTATTGGATAAACATAATGGGGCACACATTTATACCCTTCTCTAGAAATAGAGAGCCATGCTATTTCTCTCTGTCTCCCACTGTCCTTTTCCACTGTCTTGCAACCAAGGAGCCATATGCCAGGCAAAACTCATTGAGCAAAACTGTAACATGCTGATGAGATGCTGCCAGGTTCTCTGCTCTGGACATTGGGAAGGAAGAAAGATACGTGATGTGGAAAGTAGAGAAATCTGCATTCATGCGTCAGGATACCCAGTCTTGAGACTGAAAGTGGATTGTTTAGAGAAGAGAAAGCTGAAGGGAGATGTGAGAGCAATCTTCAAATACATAAAAGGCTGCTGCAGAGTGGTGGAATAAACTGTGCTGTATGTCCACTGGAGCTATGACAAGAAGTAAATGGGAGAGTTCATTTAGTCTTTGGAAAAAACTATTCAACAATAAGAATAGTGAAGCTGTGTTATTGTTTGCCAGCCAAGATGGGAACTTTCACTCACTGGAGGTCTGTGAACAATGACCTTAGAGATAGCATAAGGATATCTGCTCATGGATGGTGGCAGGGCATCATCTCAATGACTCTTTCAAGCCCTGTTTTTCAGAATCCTTTACTGACACTCCTCAAAATACAATGGTCAGTTAAGACAGATGAATGTAGGTAGCTATTTCTGTGAACACAGTCATATAATATTGTCTCTCAGTGATCTAGGCAGTATCTTGTTCATCAGGTGGATGAGACAAAATCAGTAAGAAAAGAAATAATAAGGAGGGAAGTTTTATGTTGCCAAAAGCTTAAGTTGTCTCATTAAATGGTCCAGAGCAGTCATTTACAGCAGGAGAGAATAACAGAACAGATCTCTCACTCCAGGGCTGAAATTCTGTCTTGAGTTTGTGAAAATTTCTCATGAAAGTTTCAAAAAAAGTTTATTTTTTTAGAAAAAACATGCTTTTGGAAGATAAATCAGCATTTTCAAACAATGAGCAGTTTTATCCAGCTCTACTTAGAACAACTTCTTTCTGCTTTTCTTCCTTGGTACAGAGCAGTGTTTTTTAGAAATCAGAACCTTAGGTTGCTGGCAAAAAGAAATACTGTCAAAGAAATTCTAAGTTTTGAACTGTGAACATGTTGAGCATGTTCATCAAGTGAGCTCTTCAGCCATTGGAACTGGTATTCCGTTTTCTTTTCCTCTGTAAATAAATGCTTCCAAGCCTTAATTTGGCTCATATCTCACAAGGGTTTAAGTAAAACAGGAGATTCAGCTGTTTATGGCTTTCATAGATTACTTAATGTATAAGTGCCTAAGACTTAGTGATGATGTCTTGTGTTCTTTTCACCTTTTTTGAGTTTGTGCTTGTACAGTATCAAACCTGAAGTAAGATAAGAATTAGCATAAGACATGGAAAGGCTGCAATCCCTGATACCTGAATCAGACACATCTATTGATGGGACTTTGCACTACATCAGTCCTTTGATACCTGAATTTCAATAGTAAGCAATAGTGACTTAAATAAATTACTGTCTCATATTTTTACCTCTATTTTGCTTCAGTTACTTATTTGCACAGAGCTTGCTTTATTAGTCATCTCTGTTTGTCATGATGAATTATGTCTCTCTATAGAGTAAAATAAGCAATTATCCTTGTCTGAGCTGGGACAAGTGCACCTCCCTACAGATGCAAACCTTTCATTTTAGTTGTCTCTTCTCATTGTTCCAGCAAAACTGGATTAGCAGACAGGGGAAGCCTGGCAGCGCTCACTGAGAACCATGTGGCTGTTGGGCATGTGCACAAAATGATGGATGGAAGAAATCACTATTGCACCTTACACATAGAGAGCTGCTGGGAGAAAGGAGTAGCTTTTCTAAACCTTTCTTTTGGATCTGTGAATAAAAGGCAGGAGAAGATGCCCAGAACACTCAAGCATTTTGAGGTGTAGGATTTGGATTCTTTCTATGTCAGGATAAAAGAAAGAGAAGAAAAAAAAAGTTTAAAAAAAGGTAAATTGTTACTGTATGTTGGTAAAAGGGATAGTGTTTTTACACAGAAGAACCCCAAATGAGAATAGCAATGTTGGATGGATTGGCTTTAAAACCCAAATAGTGTAGTTAAATCTATATGTATGCAAAGCATATACAAACTCACATAAGTATATTCATACAAACACACATTTCCACCTATGCACCAAAAAAGTCAAGAGTGAAGTTTTATTGAAGACACCTCATACTTTGCTTGTGTTGGTCTGTATTTGAAGAGGTTTTATGTGTGCAAACAATGCACTATATATTTTGTATGGATGTATGGATGTACTTCCATTTGTATGGAAGTATGGATGAACGGGGATTATAGGAACTACTTCTGAACTTATGAATCCGAACATAGTAATTTGTCTTAGTAGCAGTGGAGCTGACCCAATAAAATTGGAGGAAAACCAGTTATCAAGATTATGTACTGAGCTTCTGATCATTACATGGAAACATTCTTTCATTTCCTGTTAAAAAGTGAGATCTGCCTTGGGAAGCAGAACCACAACATTCAATTCCTCTCTCCAGGAGCCAACAGATCACTCTTTGATAGCACTGGGACCTACTATCCTAATATTACAAGATGTGATTAAGTACAAGAATTTCTTCCTTAAAGGGCTGACACTCATCTCTTATACTTGAAACGATGCAGTTTCACGGATATGTCCTTAGAGTTCATTCCGCTGTTGTTTACTTTGAAGTTGACTTAGACCTATGGAGTCTTTAATTTTCCTTCCCTGTGCCTATTGTTCAGTCTTTTCCCCACTGGAAGTCTAATTAATGAACCCTTAATTGATTCAATTATTTTCTCTATTTTAGACTAAATACTTTCAACCATTTGATTTTAGCCCCTTACTTCTCTATTGTGCCCAATAATGTTGACCACTTTGAAATCCCTCAGTGTTCAGGAGATTGAATTATTTCATGCCAGGGAGAGAAAGCAGTTGTTGTCCAATTTCCACCAGTGCCCAAGATCTGATTAGGTAAGAAACATGATAAACAAGCAAGCAATCCATGCTTAGTAGTGCAGAGGAAGGCAAAAAGTCTCTAGTGGTCTTGCCAGTCTGGCAAGTGAGTTTCTTCCCAGTTGCAAATCTGGCAATCCAAGTTTGAATATGTGAGTGAAAGATGTTGGCTACGTGTTCCAGGGAAAGAATTATTCGTATTACTTTGGACTAGTTGCCAACGAAGTGTTGAAAAAGATGGAAAAAACCTTATCATCTGTTGATCATGGCACTTACAAAAAACACTTGGGAAAATATATCTTCTCAAACCTTACCAGCCAATGAATTGAAACCTTAAAGGCTGACACTTCATTAACTTGCTGTTACCAGGCTATTGTGGCTCTTCCATGGAAGAAAGGTTAAAGTGTTCGATTTTGTGAACCCAAGCTTTAATATGACAGTGCAGATCTACCACCTACATTCATAAGCTGCAAAACTTTTCACAAAACATTGATGAAAGCATGTTTAAGAAAGATTTATATAATAAAAGAAAAACCTCCAAGAACTGTTGACTTCATATCTTCTCTTTGTATTCCAATTTAAATTATGCTCACTGTCTTTTATGTTCTGGTTAAATTGAAATCTTACTTAGCATCCTACTATTAGATCTGACTATGGTTTTTTTTTCAGCCAGAATGAACACTATATGCAGGATTTGGATTATCCCTTAATTTTCTCTTTGGTGATCTAGATATACTGAATATCATATCATAATGACTGTTTTTTAAGTTTCTCTATAATTTTTATGTTATTTTTTTCTTTTCTTCTCCACTCCCAGCTCCTCACCCAGCTTTCTAACATTTCCATATTCTACTTAAAAACAGAAAATTCTTGAAACAACGATCAAAATTAGGATATTGTGCCATTGTTTTCAAGAATTTTCTGGTTTTATTGCACATTTTTCTTTGTAAAATATCTAAGAATCAATTAGTCCTTTACATTGCCACATCAGGATGACACTCTCATTGATGACAGTATAAGGCCTTCTCTAAATCAATAGTTTCTGAAACAGATTCTCCATCTCTGTAGATATAAACTGTGGACTTCATGTATGTTGTCTTGCATTGGTACTGATTATATAAATCTTAATGAACTGTTTCTTTTTGGAGCTATTCCATTTTTCTGAAGTGAGAAAGGCAGTTGGAATGAGTTTTTTTTTCCCTCCTTTTTTTCAAGAAACGATTCATTTGGTTTAATCCTGATACAGACAGGAACACTCCAGAAATCTTCCATTTGAAAACAGTTTCCCAATTAATTATAAACCAGACTCACTCAGTTCTTCTGTCCAGTAATTGAAGTATTCCAAACCACTAAGTATTTTTGAAAATTTTGGCCAATGATTTTGCCTTTCATCTGAGGCTCTGCAACAAAGGACTTAGGTCAGATAAAAATTTAAAAAAGATTATATGTAAACCTTGTAGAATATCTGAGGGAAGGACAGAAACCAGACTAAAAGATCAATGGGCTCATTTTTTCTCCATTAGACCCTTATGGCTTTCATTTTGTTTTGAGTGGGAATCTCACCAAATGGGAGGCCCCATCATCTGCCAGATGCTCATCTCTGGTGTCTCACCTTTCCTAATACCTGCTCCCATAAGAATGTTCTCAAGTAGGGATGGTGGGAGGGAAACAAAAAGACCTATATTTGCTCACTCTTAAATTTCGAGTTCGAATAATGATTTTATCTACTCATTTCATACTGCATTTTCCAGTCTTTGGAGAAGCAGTTTTTGCTTTTAATAACACAGGAACTGGTGGTAATCAAACTTGGTTTTTTGTTTTACATCCTTCCTCTTTTGTTGCTAATACCTCATTGGACCACCCAATATAACTCAGCTCTTTCCTTGGTGTTTATGCACTCAGAATCCTTGCAAACATTGTCCCTGTTAGTCACTGCTTGGCCCAGCTACAACTGGCATATTGAGGGTTTTAGAGTATTTTTTTAACTTGCAGGCAGTTTCTTTAGACTTTTGGGCATAAGACCAATGGCAGGATGATTTCAGACACTAAAGTAGGGTAATAGTTAGTCTGATATATGCTTCTTAATTAGGATAATTGTAATTGGCAAAAAACTTAGGTTCTCATAACACAGGGGTTAATGATATATATAAATTATGGTGACACTATTCCATTAGTTGGACTCCCAAAGACTTCACTGTGGAGGGCATATGGGCAGAGCTATAATTTTTCTTATGGTCTAACTCTTTGGAGGAGTTCTAGGATGTCACTAACCTGCAAGATCCTGGGTGGCCAAAAAATCACCATTTGGGTGGCCCGCTGAGTAGAATTTCTCTGTGCTGGGTAGTCATGGTGTTTTTAGTTTGGCAATGTAAATGAACACAAAAGTCCATCACCCCCTAGGTGGGAGCAAGGCAAAGAAGATTGGGAGAGGATGCAACTGAAGGCACATTAGTCCTTCAGGATTTACAAATTTCCAATTTAGTACATTGTCTACTTCTAACCCTGAATGCAGATGTCTTCAGAAATAGTTTTGCTTAAATTAGAACTAAGACAAGATGTACAAACTGAGTTAAGGCTCCTGCAGTCATACTCCATTCAGGGTTGTAGACAGAACTAAATGCATGTGGTACTATTTCTGCCTCTTCCCTTTGCTAGCTGAAAGCCACATTTGAATCACAGTATGCTTGAGATGTTCTGGTAATAATATATCATCGTTCACAGTGCCATTTATGCACTTAATTACTTCATTTAAATTTCTGTGTTCCTTAAGGGATTATGTTAGCAATAGGGTTTTTTGATAGTTTGTTTAAAAGTTGAGAAAAATAAGGCCCTCCTGAATGCAATCTGTTAATATATTTCCATGTGGGCTGGCAGATATGGTAAGCATTTTGATGAGAACTAAGTCTGACACAAGGCTTCTGGAAGCCAAGTGGCTGATTTGCAAGCCATCAGTGCAATTTGGATCAGACTCTTAATGAAAGAGGAATGTGCTGTGGTGATTCTTGATGGTACCAAAAGACATAGAGATGCTCCTGGAAGGATCAAGCAAGGAGGCATCAGAGCTTGTGTCTGATGTAGAATGGAAATAAGACAGCAAGAGATTACACAGATAGCAAGAAGATAATTTTCCCTAGAAAAATTATATAATCTGAATATAAATGGAAATATCTTGACTTAAAGTAACCTTGAAAGGCACAGAGCTTTCTGATGTTGTGAAAGGGCAAAATATATCTGTCTCTTATTTTTAATAGTTTTTAATTGCTGTTTAAGGTAAGAGTATGTTGCTATAAGTAAGTGCAATTCTTTCCTTCATCTCCTACATAATTTGCATTTTCCAAGAAAAGTAGCTTCCTTTCCTTCATAAAAGTCAAGGCTCCGTAGACAAGTTTTTTCTTGGAGGGGAACATTTGGATATCTTAGCATAACACGTATCTCCACAGCACAAAAATCAGTGAAAGATTTAAACAGACAAGCACCATTTGTCTCTTAAGACCAACTTTTCCTTTGAGTTTACTCCAGAGTAAACCAAGCAGTATTCTAGATTTTTTTTTTCTTACTGTACTATTTTTCAAAAGCTGTGAATTTTCAGAATAATTGTATGTGGTGCAGTTCTCATTGCAACAAACCAAAAGATCTGTGAAACAAAACAAACAAACAAAAAAACCCACCTACTTAAAATTAGGTTTCTATGACTGTGTGGGGTCTTTGAAGTGATTTTAAAACGACTACATGACTGTGTTTCTATGACTGTATATAGGCATTGGCTTAGATTCACACATCCTAAATTCCACCCAGTTCTCTGTGCCTGGTGTTTTCTATTGGCAGGGCACCTCCTGCCGTCCAGAGTCAGTCAACAAGAAATACTAGGGAGAAGGGCTTGGATGGATTTAAGATGCCTGAATCTGGAGTCTACTCTTGTTGAAATTCTTGGCCCAGATCACCTGCTTTTCAGTCTCAGGTCTTAACCAAAAAACCATTAGATTCTGTCCCTCCCACTCCTACCTCCTATCTCCTCTTCTTCTTTAAGCCAACAATTTTCTTTCCCCAGTAGAAGGGCAGCAAGCTGGAGGGCAGTGATTAATAAAACAGCACATATAAATGGTGGTTGGGGATGTAACAATAGCTTTGCTGCTCTTATCATGATTCTGAGCCAATTAAATGCCACATTTTAGTATAAAACTTTGCCAGTGTTATATTTGCCTTATTAAAGTTTCCAACAAGCCTTTAATGTTTTTACAACAGGATATTACTTTTTCTTCAGATAAAATGTAAATGTTCTGCTAAAAAATAAGTAAAAACATGCTATAAGGGTATATGTTAAACAATTTCTGCATACTTTCAAGCACTGTAGGTTAATCTTATCTTAGCATAGTAGGGGCACAGGTTTGCTATGGAGCAGGATGTGAAATGTTTATATAAACCACAGTTAAAAGAATTTCTAGGCTCAGTTCAAGAGTTTACACTCTCAAAGTCATTCCATGAGTGCATTCATCATGATCCACACAATTGCTTTGTCTGAGTCTTTAATTCTTCCACCTCTCTGAAACTGTGTATTTAAAAGCCTATCACAGGATTCCTAAACAGACAAGATCATCTAGGTGTTGTAATTTCATCTCTTCACTTAGAAAGCCATCTGTAATCAGCTGAGCTTTAGCTCCAAAATGTTGTAAACCACCAACTCATAGAAGTATTAATGGGAAGAAAACTACTGAACCTGTCTACAATGTCTACTATCAGTAAAACAAATGGAGATAATCCAATACTTATGTCTTGATCCAAACAGGAGTAACAAAGATGGCACCCCGACCCAAAGACATTTTAAGTCTGTCTGGGTAATAATCTCACACAGATTGTGCTCTTCCAACATCTAGCATTAGCACTAAAAAATGTTCATGCTTTTATTGTGCCTAAATATTTTTTTCCATTGGTGTTCAGGACCCACAGCCTGGCTGCTACTCCAAGACCTTGGACACCCTGGCCCCTATGCCTTGAATGGAAGGCTGGGAGAGTAGGATCAATGCCTGCTCTCTTGCAGCATTTATGTTAATGTATTGGGTTTGCATGGCAAGATTTTGGTAGTGAAGGGGCTACAGGGGTTGCATCTGTGAGAAAATGCCAGAAGTTGCCACTGTGTCCAATGGAGCCAGTTCCAGCCAGCTCAAAGACAGACACTCTGCTGGACAAACAGCCAATCAACGATGTTAGTAGCACCTCTATGATAACATATTTAATAAAAGTTAGAAACTGCTCCACCAAAGCAGCTGGGAGAGAGGAATGAGAATATGCAAAAGAAAAAGCCCTTAAGACACCAAGCTGAGTGAAGAAGGAGGGGGAGGAGGTGCTCCAGGGGCCAGAGCAGAGATTCCCCTGAGCCTGCCATGAAGATTTAAACACAGGAAATTTAAGCATGGTGCAACCGAAACTAGCACTAAGTCGCCAAGGCAAGCAGCTCCAGTGCTGGCATGGTCCCCAGTGAAGTGCTTCAGTGCAGTGCACAGGGAGGTTTCCTCAACTGAGGAATCTGCCGGGGAGCAGAGAGACCTGCTGGGAACCTGCTGCTCTTGTAAGAGATGCTGATGAGACCTGAGCAGGGTCAGAAGAAACAATGGCCAAGATCCCCTCCTCCCCCATGAAACAACCCCCTGGGGAGCACTAGTGAGCAGGGTAGGCAGAGTGCAGGATGGCAGCTTATGCAGAATGGTTGCTGTAGCTCTGCCAGCTCTGTCAGGGAGCAGTGGTGTCCACACAGCAGAAGGCCTCTCCAAACTCTGCAGCCACTGCAACGAATGCAACTCCCCAGAGAGAGCTCTGGTGGGAACACACTGCTTTCTTGGTGCCAGGCTGCAGAGTGTGCCCTGCTCTTACGCTGGTGCTGGCCAGCTGTCGTGAGCACACCTGCAGGAGGTGTGCCCAAGTAGAGGAACTCCTCCACTTAGTGCCAGAGCTCTGGAAGGGGGTGAGGAGGTATCAGGGATTCTGCAAGGGAGATAGACTGCTGGAACTGAACCCAACCATCCCTGGGACAGATTTGTCAGGCAAACAGGACACAAGATATGGAGGATTCCCTATCCTCTCTGCACTCAGTCAAACATGGTGATTTAAGGAATGTGGGACAATGATGACAAATTCCTTCTCGGTGCAGCAGCTGCTTCTCCTTTGTGACTGCCCCACCTTCCCAGGTGCCCTGGTACAGTAGGTACATGGCTTTGCAAGTGGAACCAAAGAATGATGAGGACAATAGTCTATCTATGTGGGAGGTGTCACCAAGGTTAAGTTGGCCTACGCCTCACATAAAAACCACTTACATGTATTAAAAAAGAGGTCGCTATCATAGAATATTCTCTTCTGAGGTGAACAGAAGGTCCAATATGCAGCTTGGACCTACTTGTTATGGAAGTCTGTTGCCTCCCTGAGGCCTGGGTTAAAGATGTAAAAATAAAACTTCCTACTCTGGTATGGCCTTCAGATTATTATTCATTATTGCTTTTTCATGTAAGCAACACTGAAGTTGCAATATGAAGTCCAAGGTTGATCAAAAGGCACTTCAGGGCCTTGGGACGACTGGTTAAGGGATCAGGAGCACAAGTAGCGTTCTCCTCTATTCTTCCATTTGCAAAGAATGATATTGGAAGAAACAAGAAGATCCAGCAGATCCATATCTGACTCTGAGATTCACATCACTGGCAGAAATTTGGGGTTCATGTTCATGGATCAATCTACATGACACCAGGCCTGTTGGTGACAGATGTGGTACACTTGTCTCAAAGTGGAAAAAAGAATCCACAAGAGTTAGCAGAACTCACTGAAAGAGCTTTAAACTATTTTTTTTGAAAGAGATAAGACCAAGCTTACTAGAGATAAGCCACAGTATAGCATGGCAATGTTTGAGGGATGGTGTGCTAGTGAAGTCCTTCAGTCTGCCTCATGATGTGCTGAGTACGCTGGAGAAAATCTGAAATGTCTTTGACACTGTTTTCCACAGCATTCTCCTGGAGTATTTAGCTCCTCATGGCTTGGATAGTTGTACTCTTTACTGGGCAAAAAACTGTCTGGATGGCTAGGCCCAAAGAGTTGCAGTCTACTAGTCTACTGCCTTATGTCATCTTTGCACCCTGCCTTCAGATGTTTTTACACCATCGTGTGATCTGCCCTGAGCCTTCTTTCTGTAAGCTTAATGGTCTCAGCTATTTCAGCCTTTACTCCTCTGGGAGATGCTCTAGTCCCTTAATCATCTTTGTGGCCCTTTGCTGGACTTGTTCTCCAGTAGCTCCATCTCTTTCTTGTACTGGGTAGCCCAGCACTGGAACCAACACTCTAGAGACAGCCTCCTGACCTCTCACCTCTCTTGAGCTCCTTGAAACACTCCTCCTAATGCAGGCCTGGAAACCACCATCCTTCTTTGCCTCAAGGACACAATGCTGGCTTACAGTGCCCACTTTCTAATTGGGTGCCCAAAGGACAGTAGTCATGGAAGACCTGAATCCTGAAAGTGTCTGACTGCTTTTAATCCTCACACAACATATTTTATGTTCTTCAGCTCTTCCTAGTGTAAGAAGATACTGCTTTTAATACTGCCTAAAATATCCAGGGATTAGAGATTAAGACACACAGAGGGATGATTTCAGTGTGTGCACATGCTTTTATTCCCAGTAGCTGTTTGATTTGCATTATCTCTAGTAGTAGAAGATTTTCTCTAACAGATAAACCAGCAAGATGCAATTTCTAAAATCACTTCAAATCTTCTTAAACTAAATCAGAGCAGCAATATGTTTTGAATTTTTAGACTTCTTGCTTAGTTACAGTGTTCACAAATACAAACCTTTTTTCTGGCTGGTGCAAGTTAAAAGCTTAGGGACCATAAATATCTGAAGTGGTGCTTGATTGAAAGTTTACTAAGGTTAAAAATATGTGTAAATGATTTAGGAGTCTAAAACAGTATCAGAAGGGCTTTGAGGCACCAGGGACTTGATTTCCAAAGGTAGCTCAAGTTGGGGCCTAGAAGTATTTCAAAGTTATCAGCAGTCTTTGTTACTAGTTAAAATCCATGCCTGCTGTAATCCAAGCCTTCCTGGCTTTCAGTATGTCTTGGGTCTGCTAGGTACACAAGGGTACAGCTCTATGCTACTCTGCTCAAACTCGTTTCCTCTTGGTAGCTATGGGGAAAGGAGAGATGGAGATTGACACAATTCATGTTCACTTATCCTGAAAGTTTAGGTGGGTTTTTCACAACTGCAAAAGTCTGTGAATTGTGGCAGTGGGACACATGTAGGCACTCCCTTCTGACCCTGCTGCAGAGGCAGGAATCTGCAGTACAGAGTGTAACAGAGAGGGTGGTGGTGGACATGGTCCTACCTCAAATTCCAGCTGGCCTTTGTTTTAACGCCCAGTTCCCGAAACAGTTCAGGACAGTTATGTTCATTAGTCAGTAGATTCCAGTGGGAGTGAGGGAACTACACAGGAGCTTGTGATGGACACCTCTGAAAACTCACTTTGGTGTAATCTGGCAAATGTTACCCATAAACTTTTCTGCATCTCCTGGCACAGTCTCTGCTGCATCTCTATCACCGTTTTGCTCAATAACAGCCATTTCTCTGTGAAAAAAAAAAGACCATACAAAGGTAAAAATGGAAGGAAACTAAACTGGAATGATTAAAATAACACTACAGTGAGCTAGTGATTTCAACAGGGTGGGTCCACCTGCACAGAGATGTTTGCAGGACTGGAGCCAAAGTGCTAAAAGTGCAAAACCGAGCTTTCATTGCTTTTGAGTCTGCAATTGATTATGGAAACAAAAATGGTACCCAGAAAGCTGGAGGCAAATTTTAAGGGCCATAATCAAAACCAAAAGATGAACTGAGAAATATTTTAATCTGCCAAAATTTGTGTGCAGAGGTTCTGTGTTTCCTCTGCAAGATGTGATAATATTTTTCCGCCTAGCAAAGGATATTGCAAATATTGGTGTGAGCGCAATCAGAATATTAAACAAAAGGCAGGCTTGAATACAAGAGCCCGGTCAGTCACGGGCTGAAGTAAGTGTGTTTTAATATTTCATTTTTATAGGTAACCTCATAATTACAAACAGCTTCTCTTTCAAAGTTCTTGGTTCACATTGGACCTACTGACTTGCACAGTTTTTTTACTTTCCTTCCAAAATGTAAACTAAATTTTTGTCTTAGTTTTATTTTGGTTTTTTTTTAGAATTGCATAATTAAGCAAGAATGTGGTGACTTGTTATTAAAAGTCGTTTAAAGACTGGCACAGGCAGGAAGGTTTTAAAAAAATATCAGGTGAGCTTGCATCGGTTTAATTGAGACAGAATATCTAATTTTCAATATCCTATCGAGTGCATGTTTATATTTTTAAATAAAAGTTTTGACATATTTACCCTTCACTTGCAAATTTAGTTCCTATCTTAGGTGAAAAGAACCTATCTTGTCCAAATTCTAACAACTTTTCCATTAAGGAAAAGCCCACCTGATAGAAGTTTATCCTTTTTTTATTCCCTCCTTATGTTAAAACACCATATAAACAGATTGTGGAGTAACTTGGTTAATGTATTTTTGAAATTCTGGATAGAATAAAATCTTAAGGTCCAGCTTTCTGTATCCTAAGATTAAAAAAAGTCTGAGAGAATATAATAATAAAAGTTACTTTTGTAAAAGTCATATTTGTTACGAGCAATCTGGTGTTCCACAATTTATTTATTCAGTCATTCTAAATATTTTTTTGTTACAATAGAAAGATGCAGAAGATAGCAGGAATACTTTACAGAATTTCCATGTAAAGTAATGATAGGGATTAAAACAATGTAACCAGAGAAGGACAGAAAGCACCAATTCTTCATTATCATAGCTTGTCAGATTTTTTTTTAGGGATTTTAGATATTCAGTATATTAATTTTTAAGTATTTATTTTTCCACAAAATGTTGCTCTTCTGGGTGTTAAGTAATGGAAAGGATTTTAGTATGAGCTTAGTACATTCGTTAAGCTTGTTTTTTCCTTCTTTCCGATAAAGGAAAGAATATACTCTCTAAATGTGTTGTGGTTGTTTTTCCCTTCAATATTTTCAAATTAAAAAGTTCAGTTCTGATCTCATCTTTGGATGCCCTGCCCTACCAAAGTCACAGAGGTTAAGTCTGTGTAAATGAAAGCATTTCTTTGGGCTATATGAATATCTTGAATTAAATACAGTAAGACAAGTTCTGTGTTGGTTTATAGCCTGCATAGTGAAGTCACCTTCCATGGGGATTTCTCAGGTTGTAAATCAACATGCAGTCTGGCCTGATTACTTTTAATAAGAAGCATAGGATAAATGTTACCTTATCACAGCCATAATTCAAAATTCTTACTTAGCCTAAAGAGGAAGATTTGCTCATATAAGCAATTTATTTCCAAATATCTACAGCCTTAAAATAGGTCATTACTCCAATTAATATGGTGAAATATGAACATTTAATAGTTTCTGTTTGTTTACCGTGTAAAATAATTTAAAATTACCAGTTATTTTTTCCTGATGTAGAGGTTCTAATGGGCATTCTTGATTACCCTAAGAAGATCATCTAATCACATAAATATCCTACATATTTTTTCCAAATATTTGGATGCAGTTTGTGCTATTTTTAAGGGTTTTTTTATTCTATGTAGTGATAAATTAAAAAAATCTCTTTAAATTAATTTTTGATTTTTCAGGCTGGGTGTGAAAAGCACCCACACTGTAACTGAATATACTGCATCTATATGTCTGAAAATATTTTACCATATTTTCCAGTTTTCAGATAATTCCTGTATTACCAACTTCTACTTTTCTTCCATATTTTTCCTGATTGAATGACCCGAGACTTTCAGTTTGTAAATTTGCTGCTTCTTGGCAGCATACAAATGTCATCATGTTCCAAACACTTTACAGGTTTTCTGGAGTGTTGGCTGAAGGTCAGAAACTGGATTCAGTGTGTATTACATCTATCACATAGTCCATGTTAGGGTTGGTTTTAAAAAAACCTTTTTTTGTTATACTACATTGTCTGTTGCCTCATCTGGCATTAAACGTATTAATTTTGATCTAGTAATGGCTTTGTACTCCAGTTTACTGCAATTAGTGGAAATCAGTTAATGCAAAGCAATGTCCACTATCTATTAGCATAGCTAGATTTGGTCATTTGCATAGACTTTGCATGTCATCTTCAGCAACACAGCCATCCATAAATTAGGTAATTTTATTGATACATACTATTAAAATAGAGCATTCTTAGACTAGATCTTCCTGAAAACAACGATCCAGTAATCATCCAGAGCTGCCAGAGTCTTCATCAACTTCAGATTTCCAGAGACATCATAACTATAAGAATTTGAGATAAACCAGGATCTCATTTGCTGACTGGTGATCATTTGTCTTGTTTCAGATAGAATAAAAATACTCCTTGTACTTGGTTATCTCCCTGTTATAGGACCTAATTGAGAACAGGAGAAGAACCAGTCACTCTTTGGAGACTGTGAAACAAGTGGTAGCTTAGTATTTCTGGTTTGGCTGTGGGAAGTGATCCCTCAGCCTGACTGTCTTGAGCATCAAGACTAGCAGGCCAGGAGTTGTTTATACAGTACTTGTTATATTGTGCTCAGTGCTCTCAATCCTGTGCCCATCAGCTCAGGCCTCTATGCCTCATGCAGGCTTTTCCTGCCCAAGCAGGGAGCCTCAGAGCAGTAGGTACCCTAGTGACTATGTGTAGTTAAGAGACACAAAGCACAGGCCAGTTAGTGTCCAATCAAATGTGTGGTTATGGCATCCTTGAAACACTCTCTTCAAGGCCCATGTTTACACTTGTCACAGATGACCATGGTGAATCCTTTCCTATGTGCTGTATTCTTTCCATATGCTTGACTAAGGGTACACTAGTTCTTCAGATTCCCCGGATTACCACGCAATCAGTATTATCATAGAATCACAGAATGGTTTGTGTTGGAAGGAACCTTTAAAGATCATCTAGTCTGACCCTCTTGCCATGGGCAGGGATGTCTTTCACTAGACCTGGTTGCTCAAAGTCCTCTCCAACCTGGCCTTGAACCCTTCCAATGACGGAGCATCCACAACTTCTCTGGGCAACCTGTTCGCACAGCCATTGATGTCTGAAGTAATGAACTCTTCTGCACTGTTGGCTGAGGAAGGAGGAGCATCCTACCTCTGAGAGCATAGCTGACTCATAGTCTTGGCAATCCTCAGACTGGTGGCGAGTCCAGTCTTCTGTGCAGGACAGAAAGCTGCTTAGCCAACTGATCATCTGTGGGAGGGGCCCTAAGTGATAGTCACTTATACACTGGGGCTACTGTGGAATTTTAAAAACTGCAATTTTTCATAGCAAGTCCAGAATTCTGCCAAACAGAAGTGAATCTTGTGGTCTGCTTTAGACTACTGGACACCTTAGGTAGAGGAGTGCAAATGCATGGTGCTGATGTTGCAGCTGCTGTGGATATTGTTTGCTGAATCTTGTCTCTCCTCTGCCATGGAGGAGACCTTCCATTGGAGAGGGGTCTCAGGCTCAGGCTCTTAGTCTAACTAAGCCTATGGGCAAGAGGACTTCAATAAACTTCAATTATCTCCAAATATTTGCTGTTACTAAAGAAGATATTTCTGAGGTATTTCTTAATGTCTTTTTCCCTTCTACACCCTGTCTCACTTTGGTCCTGTGGAAATACAAAGACACTATTGCTTGCCACCCTGGTTCTCTTGGCCAGGTAGGCCTCTAGGGATGCTTTGTCCTTCCTTCAGATTATGCAGTTTACTTCTTCCCAACATCCCTGAGCAGCAGAATACCCCAAAGCATTCTCAGGGAGCACATTTCAAACATATGATGATAGTCCTTTAGGGAGCAGAAATGCATATGTAATATCAGGTTGCATTCAGATGTTAAATATGGAGACCCATTGCTCAAAGTGGAGTGTGCAAATAATACCTATGTTTTCTAAATTTTACTTTCAATTAAATGGAAATTGTCAGGAAAATCTTATTAATAATGACATGGTCAAATCTGTTTCTCATAAGCAGTTGAAGAGTTAGTTTTTATACAGTAAATACTGATAGACACCAGTGCATGAATAAGGACATCAATATTTGTCTAAATTCTGGTAAAATATTTTTCTAAAGTATTCATGAAACTGTGTAGCAATTTTATGTTTTACAAGGAGCTAACAATAGGTATGTTTTTGAATGCAGAAAAGTGGAGCAATGAATTTCTGTATGTTTTCAGTCTAACTGAGCATTTGACAGCCTGTTTACACTTTTGAAAATGCCCACCTAGTTTGGGGTAGACAGGGGAAAAGTAGAGGTAAATTCTATCTAGCAATCTATATAGCTGAATTCACAGCTTTCTATGTTCTGCAGCCAAAGCAACCTGTGGGTATAATTTGTTCTTTTCCAAAAAACACCTGTGGAGATCGTAAGACTTCACATTGAACATACAAACTCATCTTCCACTGTCTCCGATTCCTTGAAATAATCTTACTCCACAGAGAAACTTCAGCATCATAAATTACTTCTCCTTTTGCAGGTCCATATTAGATTATCCATTGGGAAGTTGAGTAGATAGTGTAATTTTTATGACTAAAAGCCAAATATTAAAAACAGATCTTGAAGACTAAATGAATAAATCTTGAAGTTAAATCCCACAAACACATCTCAGTTCCCCAAATAAATGGTGAAAAATTAAGCAAACAGTGAAAGAGATAAGCCTAGTCTCTTCATTTGCTCCTCATGAATTGTTTGACAAGGCTGCCTACAATAAAGTGCTCATAAATTGGCTTTGGAGCTTGTATTACTCACACACATTATTCATCCTTTAATTGATCTCGAATGCAAGTGAGGTTCTCCACACTTATGGACAAACCCCAGATAAATGAAGCAAGTTAATTTATAAAATGACTTGATTTCAGCACACAGTTCAAAAGATTTATTGTTATTTGAGCTACTTTAACATTGTTAATATTACTTTTAAGTTAGCTTCAGGTGGATGAAGGAGTGCAGATGTCAGAGATGCCAGGATCAGCACTTCCCGCATCTCCCCAAATGACTATCAACAAGGTAAAGAAAAGGAGCTGAATTGGCTTCTATAGGAATAGTACTATGGAATGGTTATGCAAATTTTGGCTAGAGTGCAGTCTTATACAGCTTTCAGACAACCACTGAATTATTCAAGTATATACGTGGAGTGTTTTTACTTATATCTACCATTGCTACTGATAAGACCAAAACTTCTCTTGATTTGATAGAGCAGGCAAGAAAGGACCAGAGCTGAGGCAAAAAGTATTGCTAGTAGAATTCTGCTCAACCCAACTGTGTTAGACTTTTAGACATAAAATATAGCTCGCTCTCTCTTCTGGCTTTCAGTTCTTTATAAGAATAAGCATGCATTATAAGACTAAGCATGCATCTCAGATTTCTTCTGAAGCAGAAATGAAACATAATTTTCTCCAATTGCATTAATGACATCGTACTTCATTTAAACTGCTGCAATAAGGTGTGCTTAAGGTCTTATTTGATACTATAAGTCTAATAGGTTTTGTTGCCTAAGGTTCATAGGTGTAACTTGCTACTTATTCCACATTCTGCAAAATGGGAAAGCTATACAAAATATTCCCATATTTGTCAAACAGCTGGTGAGGTTCATAAAACAAAAGACAGTCTATTTTAAACAGTCCCCAAACAAATGTGTATTTCCTTGTTTAGAAGCTTTGCTGTAAATGAGATGAACATATGGACCCAAAGGTTGCTAGGAAAATATATTAGAGGCATTTAACTTCTAGCAATTATTAGGCTGACATAAAGCTTTTTATAGCTTTTTGAAGTTGTATTCCTTTCATAGCTGTCCCTTTTTTTACTTGGTTGTGAAAGGAAGCATGGCTGATGGGTATCCTCCTGTGGTAAGCTGCTTCAGCAGCAGCTGGGAAAAGGGAAAGGAACGGGGGAGATGCCATGAGCCAGAGGTTCAAAGTAGGACGTTGCAAGCTCTGAGACCCATGGAGAAAGGAAGCGGTGAGTAAGTCTGAAGTGGAGAGGCCCAGCGAGAAAAGAGCAGGCGAATGTGAATGCAGATTCACCTCCTCTACCTCCAGGCACATAATACCGTGCATGGGTTAGAATTCTCCTCATCCTCCCTACACCAGCAAGAGGAGGAGATGGGTTTCAAGGCAGTGTCTTGGCTGAGGGCCCTGAGGCCTGCCTCTGCCTCTTTTAAAATCCCGTACCATCCTGAAGACTGTTACATGTTTACTAGAATTTGTTCTTAGATCTGTAGGCTCCCTCTGCTTCCTCCCTTACCCTATCATCCTCACCCAGCAGCTGAGGGGCCTGCAGGAAAAGACGTATGCGTGTCCAGCCTATGCTGTTTATCTGACTGCAGTCTCCAGTTGGGGTTCTGTTATTACTCAAACGGAGGACAGCGTGGAGCTTTTGAAGGGAAGCTGGATGTAATAACTTCTGCTTGTTCTGAAATTCTGACATTGTTGAGGTTGTGGCTCTGTAGTGCATCTGTGTCAAAGGTATTGTCACAGCATTTCTTTTGCAGCCATTTGACTCTTAGTAGTACCCCACGGGCACACAGAGCACAAGTAATTTTTACTTTGTTTCTCAGGGTGGAAGCATTAGGTAGCTGAAACCTCGGATTCAAAAGCAAATACATAAGTAACTGTATCTGTATCTGTTCACTCTTTCATATGGTGAAAGCTATATAGTAAATGAACTGAAAGGATTAAGAAAGACATTTTAGAGGAGAAACTACTTCTGTTTGCAAAGCTGCTGTTCTTGGCATGATGCAGGTAAAAGAGCTGCTCTGCTGCCACTGGCTAATACAGAAAGGTGGAGGGGTCCATTGATATGCTCGTAACATCCATGTCATCTTTTTCTATCTTTTTTTCTCCCTAGAGCTTTAGCTTGAGGCAGATGGGAGGGACCTCAAGATTACTGCAGGTCCCCTCACTCTATTACATGTATAGGGGCTGAGGCAAGAGAGAATCTGAATTCCTGGAAGTTCATTGATTTTTCCTCTCTAGCAGAGCTGAACAGAAGTACAGCACATTAGCATTTGATAGTGCTCTATATGGAAGCTTGAACAGATCATCTGGTCTGAACAATTATTGTCTATCCATCATAGCACCAAAATACCACCTCCAAGAATAAATATGAGAGAATACGTTACGCATGTCAGTTGAAGCACCTGTGCTTCAACATTCAGAAAACACTATCAAGGCATTATATTTATGAAAGACAATTCCAGATGTTGGCTCATTTGATACTAACATATATAAATAAGACAAACTACTTGTGAATAATAATAATAATAACTACAATAATAATAAAACAACAATAACAACAACAACAACAACAACAACAACAACAACAATCTAAGGCTCTATTGTCACAGGATTTTAAAAATTAATTCCACTTCTTCAACTAGCCAAGTGGAAGACTCTGGATAAAAATTACCAACTTTTAATTCTATATGGATAAACCTGCAGGGCTTTGTATGTCTCCCACCATTGTCATCTTCCTGATAAAATTGTTCTGTGGAGGCCATAAGCAAACTAAACTTGACAAAGTGATTTCTCATGGGACATGAGCATATTGCTCTGGATCAGTTTATAGGTACTTCGCTAAAGAGACAATCTAATAGAGAGAAATTCTATCATTTCCTTCACCCTGTCCTCCTTCCTTTTTTTTTTTTTTGCTTGCCAAAGCACTTTACATTATGCTGAATAATCATGGCATACAAAAAGTAATTATTAACAAACTCAGCTGATGCTGCAAACTGGAATCTCTTTGATTCTGCATCAGATTCTAGTGCACTGGCTGAGGAAAAAACATGTCCATTGCTTATGTCAATTAATAGTGACTATGAACTTACATATGAAAATTCAAATTACTATAAAAACAAATAAATCAAAATATCTGCATAATTTTTAATATTTCCTGCTCATCAGGCTTTTCCCCCCACTTTGATTAGCTTAATACAGATTGAAAAATGTTAGACAACAGTGAAATTTTGCACCAAAATTTTCATATTTTACATATTTGTAGAATTTCAACCAGGTGAGATGAAATGGATTTTCATTAATTTTCAAGTACTTAATCTTAATTTTATTTAGAAGGTCTACAACTGCTTTTTTTCCCAAGGTTTTTCTACAGACCAAAGTAGCGACAACAAGAAAAATAATTCAAAATTTAGTGTTGCAATCTGATTAATGATGATTGTCTTGCAAACCTGCCTCACTGGGAGTTATCTTGAAAGGTCAGACGAAGTCAGTACACCCAAGATAGGAGATATAGGGGATAAGGACAGAAATTATTTCCAATAAAGTAGCAGCTGTGTGATACATGCATAGCTAACTTGTTTTTAATTTCAACCCACATACTACACTGGTGAGTTGCCCTCTGGATATTACTCTCACAGCCCATAGACTAGAAAAAGCGTATACATGCCTTAAGGCTTAAACTTCATACTTAGTTTTTAGGCAACCAAAATTAGGTGAGAAGAATGTCCCACTAAATCGGGAGAGCATAAAATACACAAATCAGGAGGAAAAAAAATGGTAAGGAAGAAGGAATCAAATATTCATTCTATGACCCAATAATTGGAGTATCTAAAAACGCAGAATTAGGAGTGGTGCCTGTTTATGCAATATATTCAGTGAATCTTCAATTTGCTTATATGGCACATAAAATATGAGAGAAGAAAGGTGTGTGAGAACTGTTTGAGAGGCGAATTATTTTAGATTTTATCAAGATGTATTAAAAAACTAGCTCACAAAAGGTAGGATTTTTGATTCCAGAAACATGAAGAACATTCAAAATTTTTTGAAGAACATTCAAAATTTTTATCTGAGAGTCTGGATAAATAAGAAATATCTTGGAGACATCTTTCCAGACTTTCCAGAACAATGTGCTGTCAGCTCAAGGTAAATGATTATAGTGTTTTGTCCAATTTTTAGTATTGGGAAAACCAAAGTATGTTCCATAATGAGAAACAAACCTGCTTGGTTTATGGTATACTTTTTAAGCTGTGTTTTATCTTTAGGACAGTCAGGGTTTGCTTTAGATAAGATTGTCACAGGATTTTAGATATAAGATTTAGATATAAGCTAGATATAAGATTTATAAACAGTTACTGAAATCTGCTTACTAAATGATTATTGATGAAGTATTTCTATTGCACATTCATTTCAAAATGATACTTATTTGAAAAGATCTTGTTTTTTCTTATCCTGCTGTGAAATGAAACCAAACGTCACAACCTTAAAATATTTCACTATGTTCATTCTTCTTCATTATATTGCTTCAAATGTACTTCATGCAAAAATGTGGAATTACACAAACAGAATGCTCTAAAGACTTAGACCCAAAAAGTTCCTATGCTCCACGCTATGTTAGTAACATGGTAAGAGGTGCTCTCTGCCTGAGGAGGAGCCAGGGAGGAGAACAAGTATTAATGGTTAATCTTGGTTATATTTCCTTCAGACTGAAATGCTTGCACCTTTTTGTAACTATTTACTAATAGGCTGCTTTTTTTTTTTTTTTTTTGCTAATGTAATGATCATCTACTCACAATGTTATTTTCCAGAGATGAACTTTACTACTGTGAAAAATAAATGTGGTCAACGTGGTCAGTTAGTTTTTACTTTACATCCCTGGTCATCCACTGTAATAATAAATATTTCCATGCAGGTTTTGGTTCCCCTCCATCTGCAAAATGTGGTTGCTCAGCTCTGTGATCTTGTTCGTAGGAGAAACTGCAGAAGTCTGTTTTCTCTGGGGAAAGGTAACTATGAGTTGATTTGACTGAAGTATACAAAGTTTCTGAAAGAAATAAGGTAGTAGATGGTAAATTTTCCTTGAGGTTGTGCCAAGTGTGCAAGAACTCAGGGGCATGCTTTAAAGTAAAGAGTAGGGTCAAGCCTGCAATGGATGGAAGAAGAATTTCCTTGGAGATTGCAGAAAAGAGAAGGAAATATAGTACCAGAGTAAGCAATAAAAGCAATTACAGCAGGGGAAGGTAAAAAACATATACAATATAGAGAAAATACTGGACAAAAATTGCATACAAAAACTGTGTGGCTGCCTGAAGGGCTGACCCATCTGCCACCTGCAATGCTGTGGACCTGAGAGGCAGCTGACCTCTGTAAGTCCTTTTGCCTGTACCCAAACTTAAAACAAAACCAAACAAAAAATAGGTGAACTTTCTGAATTAAGTCCTATTTAACCAATTATGTTTATAAACTCCACAATGAATTTAAATTATTAAAAACCCAGATGTTTTGTTCAAAGCCCTGCAAAGCCTGTATGATTTTTTCAATGAACTTTGATAAGCTAAGTGCATGTGACAGTGGCAAACAACATACAGAAATGCCTGAAATGTGCTTTGTACCAAATGACATTTTTTCCCCTAGCTCCCATTTCTGGATTATGTGGTAAATTTAAGCACATTTATTTATGTGGAATATTTATGAGTATCATTGTTCATTTATATCAGCTTGCATACAGTCCTAAGTATTATTTGTTATTTCTAAGTCATCCACAACATGGAAAATGCTTGTAAAAAAGTGTTCCTTTTCAGGGAGACTGTACAAGGACACTGTAATACAGGAAAACAACATGTGAATAAATTACAGGAAAAAGAAAAGATGTATGACAGAGCACATCAGAGAGGCACATATCTTTATACAGAGAAAAACATTAGCAGATTTGATCAGAGGAGTAAAGGTAAGGGAACGTAGAAGCAGATTAACTTGCAGAAAAGTCTACTCCTTGGCAACTTCTCTTGAGTATGGATATTAGTCCATTTTTAAGAATATTTTATTTTACATTTGAAAAAATGTGACTTCTACAACAGTCTCTCTGACTTGTAGCTCATGGCAAAGTTCATGCATTATCAAAAAAAAGTTTGTCCTTTCTATGAAGCTTATAATAAAAACTGAACCCTATAAAACTTGGAAAGATCATACCATAGAAGTTAAGTGGAAAGAGGATCGTGAAAGAGTAGAAGAAATGTGGTCGCTAAGTTCCTGAAATTGAAGTTAATAGTCCTAATAAGAGCAGTGCTTTGTGCTCATTGCATTAGTATGTTCTGGCAGAGGAGAAAAAATTTGGATTCAGAGACAATGGCAAGAGAAAAGAAGAGGAAAGGAATAGTGTAGGTCTACATCAGCATGGGATGAATCAAAAAACAGCTCATTTAAGTGTCTGACTCTCCAAACCCTGCCAGTGACTTACAGAAAGAAACAGCCTTAACTTTATTTACAATGCCAAAAGGATAGATGCAGAAATTTATGCGAAAAAAATGAATGGGTCCCTTCCTCCAGCTTCAGACCTTCTAAATTAGAAAGCTGGAGGGATTCACAGCATTTCACTTGAGGCATGTAATTTAGCCATCTACATTAAGCAGTCTCCGTGAGTTCCCTCACTAGTAATAGCAGACAGGTAGTTTTCTGTAAAGGCCAGGAAAAGGGTTTCATTTCAGTTCCCAGTTAACAGGAGACCCAGGAGCCAGCTGCCTAACTTGGACACAGCTGCTTGGGGTAATATTCCTCTAAACTGAAATGCAACAGATTCTGTATCACCTGACATATCACCAGGCATTTTTGGAGCTGAAATTGCAGACCTCCACTACTGGACTTAAAGAGTCAAATTTGTGAGCTGGATATTTTGGCAAATTGATCTACTACACAGTTGTGGCATCAAAAAGGGAATCTGTTAGGCATATTGACAAAACACAACAATACCTCAGCAGCTAACAAAAAGCGAAGAGTTTAGAGCTCTAAGGCACTCTAAAGTATAGAAACTATTGATCATGCTAAGATGTATGTAAGAAGACTGAATTGGATGCACTGATGTGTAGCACAATCATACACTAAAAATGCATTAACAACACTGCAATTATGCCACTAGAACTTTTCCTCAGGGATGCAAGCTTTAGAAATTACTCCAGGACCAGGAAGTCAGGAGATGTGTGGTCTGACAAATCCAGGTCTAGTAGCAGCTACCTGCAGAATTATCAAATTGCAGACTAGGTCCCTAATGCATGAGAAATGTGAATTCAATTTTATAATAGATGTCTGACTTTAACTTGAGGGAATTAAATTAGCTAAAGCTCTAACTCCCAACCTTAGCCCACTTCCCAGTGAACTAAATTAATCTCAGACTGCAACTTTGTTTTTGAGGGACAGCTTTGGCCTTCGATTTGTGCCATGCTTGCAAAATTATTAATAAACTATAATAAAATAGCCCCAGCAGAAGCTCAGAACTGATGTATTAAAAAGTCCAGAGCCTGAATTCTACTTTTGCTTTTTAATGGAGCTTTCATGGAGTGAGATGTGTGCCAGCAAAATGAAATTATTCCAATGCATGTGCCACATGTCATAAATACTTGTAATCTGCTTTGAAAGAAGGGTGGATGATACATTTTTCATTCTATTTTCAAGTGATCAAAACCCTGTGGCTGTGTCTTTGATCCATTTTGGATCTGTACATACTGCAACTGCACAGGAGACAGCACGTATCTCCCCAGTAATAACATAATAAGGGATATATTCCCAAGAAAAACGCAGAGCTGGAAAGAAGTACAAAAACCCGTTAATTTTTATGATTTGAGTCACAAAGAAATATTTCACAACCATGGACACACTTAATGTTTAATGTAACAAGAAGACAATTTCTTGCACTGTGCGCCTGTGGATGGTGAAAGAAAGGCACAAATAGTTGCCACCTCCCCTTACATGGGCAACCACAGCATGCATCGCTGTCAGCAGGACCACAGTTAGGGGAGACCTCATTCTTTTCTTCCCTACCATGGAACCTTGCATGAGGGAACCTGTCCTGGGGTATACAGGTTTAAAAAACACCTGAGTAGACTCTGCGGTAGGAGCCTGCATATGAGGGTATAGAATGGCAAAGATCAGTTGTAGCAGCATGCATTATCTGCTTGCATTTGTCTGATACATTAAATATCACAGATCAGTTTATTTTGTTGTTGTTCATAGTAATGCTCATTTTTCCAGATACATTTGTGACCCATGAGTGTGGTCTTTACAGTTGCCTCTCCTTTGCACAGCTCAGAATGCTATGCAGGTACAGGGTTTCGTGACAGATGCTTGTCTTTTGCCCTGTTTTTAAGGACTAGCAGAAACTCTACAACCTGCACAGGCAATATGTTCCTGCATTGCTCAAAAAGATGCTAATGCTTTATGGTTAGAAATTGCGCACAATACTGTAACACTGACAAATCTTGAAGGGTTATGTGAGATGTCTTACAAGCTATACCTCTGTTTATTTAAAAGCTTGGTGTTTGCATTTCTCGTAACAGTCTGATGCTGTTGACTGATCTTCTGTTAATCCCGCTCTTCAGTTCTTTTTTGCTTCCTAGTCTGTTAATCCTTCTCTTCTCCAATCTTTTCCAGCTTCTTGGTCTGTTGCTATCTATCTTCTGTTCAGATATTGGATTATTCCAGTTTACATGCAGAGCTTCAGACTTCTCTCTGTTGAACAGCATCTCTTTGCATATATCAGCATCCAAGTCACTGGTGATTCTAAATAGACTAAGGTGAAGTCCAGGTGTACGACATGCAGTTTCTTAAGCACAGTCCTCCGGGTTTTTACTCATGATGGGCTGTTAGTCTTTTCTCTGCTTTCTTGTAGATGACCCTGAATAGCTTGGTTATGTGCTCCACTATTTTTCTGGGAATTTATTTTAAGCAGAAAACCTGTAATTCCACACATCGTTTTACCATCTTTTGAAGACTAGCACCATGTTTCTTCTCTATTTATCCATTCAGTCTGTGTTATTTACAGGTAACCTCTAATGGAATGTAAATTGTATCTGGGAGTTTTTGAGAAAGACAAATGAAATTAAATATTTCCTGATAATTTGAAAATATTTAAGATAAGCTATTCCCATTTAAAGATGAGAATTTTTCTCCATTGATATCATTAATTGTAATAACATCATTTGTCGGTGAAAACTAGTGCAAGAGGTATTAAAGGTTTTGGTCATCTTTATCAAAATCTTCATGATAATTCTGACTCTCTGCTGAGCAGTAGAACAGGCCTTTCTTTTTCTGGTCTTTCTCCGATTATAAACGCCCTTAATTGTTTCTTGAACCTTTCTTACTGCATATTATTTATTTCTAGAATTTTCTTGTTTGCTTGAATTACATATTCCTTCTTGTCCTCATAACCTGCAGAGGCAGTTACCAGACATCATGACTTCTGTTTACTCCTGCATGTGGCAATTGTGAATCTTACAGCCCCTGAGCTGCGTGGATATTTCTGTGTGTCACTGAGGCTAGAGGTTCGCCTGTCACCATCACAGCATATTAAGCTTGAGCTTAACAGATCTCCTCCTGATCCTAATTATAATGTATGTCTTTTTGTCAATCTCTAACCTTTGGCAGCTACGCTGTTTTTACCATGCTGTGGAATGGAAACTCTTACTTCATTCTGATTTTAAAAAGATCACCAGTTTTACATTTTAGACTGCTGGAAGTACAGGAAATACCACTTATCTAGGATGAGTTCACTATAACAAACTTTTAAAATTATTCTGTAGCACTTCTTTAACATGATTGAAAACACAGAGCCTTCCACATAGTATGACAGACCCCATCTCAAAGTGACAGCGGCATTAAGGCCAATTCTGGGTATTTGGACTCTGGATATATTTTACAAGTCAGTGGACATAGTATGCTAAAATGTTGACACAATTTCCCTTTACTTTTTGCAGTAGCACACACACACCAAGCCTCACACCACTATCAATGTGTTTTGGCATACGGAACTATTAATGCAAATTAAATTAGGCTGTATGACATTAAGCCACCTGGGATTTTACCAGGGCATCAATTTAGCAACATGTGCTTTCAATCACTATATGTTCTGTTCCCTTGGAAACTAAAAAAAATTCTATCAATTAAACATAAGCTACAGCTTTTTTTTATGCAGAAGTCAGAGTTCATTTTCTTTTTAACAAATGAGGGCCTGCCTGTAATTTCAAATGTTATCCTTGTATTTTTCTGGATGACAAGAAGCATCAGGAGTTTGCAGACAATTCCCTATCACTGTGGCCTTTCTTCACACATATTCACTCTTTGCTTGTCTCTCCCTTACTCCTGCTTTCCTGTATGGCCTATCCTTACACCTCCAATCTGAAAAGTCTCTTGTTCCCTTCTCTTTGCCCCAACAGCTTATGGGTATTTCTTCTCAGGAGGCAAATGCATTTAGAGCTCAATCTCAAGGGAAACTAGGGCTTATCTAGCAGAGATCTGAAGTCTGTGGCCATACCGCTGTAGCAAGCCTGGACTTCTGTGAAAATACGTGCTTGGATCCAGATGGAGTCCAGCTGTGTTAGTGGGGTGAGGCATCCAAGATAGTAAGCCCTTGGCCAAGCGCATTAGTTCAGGTACTGTGTTGGACTGATGCTGCCAGACTATGTTTGGACATGAGCTGGCTTATGTCAATCTTTGTGGATATCTCCAGTACTTCCAGTTTTGGTGTCAGTGAGAGGTTTGTCCACATTTGTCACCATGGTGATGATACTCCAGCATGTGAATGAGTCATGCAAGACTGAAACTATGATTCTTAACCCATCCATTCAGATAGTAGCTGTACTTGTTTGGTGCCTCAGTTTGTGAAGTTCTCTGGTCATCCCCAGATAATGTCTATAGCTCTCTTGAACAGCCTTTTTATCACAAAGCAGCATGGCACATATGTCTAGGCTGCTGCCATATAGAAACCAAAAACCTAGGGCAGTTTCCCTAGAGGCTCAGTTGATTGTTATTATAACATGCAAGGAAAACCAAAATGAAGTACTAAAAGGCTTTTTTTGTTTTTCCCATGAAAGTTGAGAAGAACTGGAATAAAGAGGGGAAAGGAGAAAAGAGACTCTTACCGGCAAACTGTGAAAGTTCATATTTGAGGCTGGGTCAGGAAGCTGGCATCAGCAAAGAGACTTATGGCATGGAAGGACTGATGTGGTTGTGTACATCTCTGAGGTAAATACAAGGCAAAACAAGCTAATCAAAAAAGGAAAATATCCTGGAGCAAGGGAAGAGATTAAGGAGAAAGAATTGTGAAAGCCTGTGATTTTCTCATTATTCTTGTTATTTTTATGTCTTTTTTTATTGTCCTTCAGCAATTCAAGCCTTCTGCAAGTCTTCAGTGAAATGTAAGATTTAAATAGTTACAAATAAATGGAACTCTGTTCCAATTCTCCCTGCAAAACAACTCCAAATCTACAAGACCATATAAACACAATCCCAATTTAGATTTTTTTGAAGTGCCACTTTTTTAAACTAAATTTATTATGGGAAGGGAGATGGTGAGCTGGCACACAAGCTCTGACTCCTTTATTTCTAAAAACTAGTGCCTCCCAAATAGCAACACTTATGATAAGGAAAGCTCTTACACACAGACAAGTACATGCACACACACGCACATCTGGAAGGTGTTGAGAATGTGAAGCAGGGATAACAAATAGGGGCTGAGAGGAGAAGAAATGGAGCATTTTCTTTTAATAGACTTTTATAGAAAGCTTATTTAATCTCATGCTTACTTCTAAATTAGGGGTGATTTGGCCGCCTCATGCAACGCAACCTCCAAAAATGTTTCCAGAACATAGATGGCAAAGGCAAAACACACTTTACAGGTACCGCCCCTGAGCATCTCTCTCTTTGTTTAAAGCCAGCTATTTTCTTTTGAGAAATCTGTCAGGTAATTTGTAACCTCAAGTGTACGCTATCGTAGAAGGTGTCTTTGTTTCACATTTTGTTTTAGTAGTTAAGAACACTGTAGCACTTTTTTTAAGAGTCTCTGTAAATTTACTTTTAGGAACATATTCTTATTAATCAAAATCATCTGCTGGGCTTACAGACTGTTTTCTTTGCAGAATTGTTTTTGGAAGCTTAACAGTGTAATTCCAGGGATGGTTTTGGCCCCAGTGCTTTAGTATCTGGGCCTGCAGAGGGACTTTATATAGCTCTTTGGGAGGAAGAACTTATACTGCCAATACATAGTCCTTTGCCAGAATTAGACCCTGATTCTGTAAACTATATTATTTAAGCTTCTGCTTAACTTTAAGCATGTGCACACTGACATGAATATTAAAGACTTAAATTCTTTATGCACTGAGGTCCCCAGAATACCATATTTGCTCAGGACACAGAGGGCTAGAAAGACTTGGACTATATGGAAGAAGTATGACAGGTGATGATGTGGGAGCAGATTGCTGCTTGTAGAGCACAGCTGGTGTGCCATGGAAAATGGTGACCTCAGACACTTGGAAAGGAAATTTGAGGGAAGTTGAACTTTTCAAAAGCATTTGTGAATTGAATTTTTGAAGTTTTTCTGAAATTCCAGAAGAAGCTGCATCTTGCAAAAGAGAGTTTGGATTTTGTTAGGGAATAAAAAGCAAAACTAGAGTAGAACTAAAGTAACCACACACACACACAAAATATATATTTTTAGGTTAAAGCCCTAAACCAAACCGTTAACTTGAAATGGAGGTATTTTAGTATGAAAGAGCAAATATAAGAGCAATAATTGCTGCAAATATTTTACCCTGTACACCATGCTGTCAAATAAAAGCAGAAAAATGAAGGACATTGTCTGGTTCCAACTGCTGACTCCACTTCTTTTGGAATCAAACAAAAATATAATTTGTTGATATATAACAGGCCATGTGTGATAGCAGTAGTATTTCAAAAGTTACTTTTTTTTCTGAAGAAACACAGGGGTAAAAAAAGAAAATCAGGTTTGGTGTTTAACATCTGAGAAGAAGAAAATAAGAAAACTGAATGAGGGTAAGTGCAAATTGCTGAACACTAAGAAAGGCACAGTGTAGGCATAAGGAAGTGTATCAGAGATCATGACATTTAAAATGTCATTCTAACAAAGTCTCTAAAATAAGGGGAAAGAAGGCATAAGTTCCAACAGGAAATTCTGATATGTTTAAACTTATTCCCATTCTGGACTGGCATGAAAAGATGCTTCTTTTTCTTTTTGGTGGAAAAAAAGGTTTTGCAGGAAGTTTCTGTCCTGTATAGTTATGGAGAACTATAAAAACAATGTTTCGAGTGACTACAATGTCTCAAAATCGAGACAGAAAACAAAGCTGTTATTTTAATTCTCTCTTCAGTTTTGGTAGCACAAACCTATTTCAACTAAGTGCTTGCTACTAGTTAATAACTGAATAATGAATCCAGACATTTCAGGTACTAGAATGATGCATAAATATAATTCAGAGTCTTCTGAATGAAAATGCAGACTTTTCACTGCTTCTATTAGGTCTGGTCTGTACCTCAGCACTACAAAGGCAATCACTCACAGCAGCACATTTCCAGCAACTGCACAATGACTCTTCTTGCTTTACATAAATCACAACCCCAAGGCAAGGGAGCTGCTCTGGGGGTGACTGCGAGAGGGGCAGGGCCATGCAGGGGACCAGGGCATTTCCTTCAGAAAGCATTGCCTCATCCCCTTGACAGCAAGGAAGGCAAGTGCCTCATTCATGTCACAGCAATGTTCAAGTTCACCTGCACTGTTGAAACACCTTTGGCCAGCTTTGTCCAACCATAATGTGTCAGTTAAAGAGAAGGCACCATCCGCATAGGTGATCAGGGAGAGATTCAGCTTCGGTGTCTACTGTGTGTGTGTCTGGTGTGGTGGCTGAATGTGCAATTTCTCATTACAAGGAACATCTGGAGAGCTTACTCAAACTGCCTAAAAGTAGTTGTCTCCTTGAAAGAGAGAGAAATTGCCTTCTAAACTCCACTGGCTCTATTTACTAGATACACACTGATTATATGTAAAGCGTGACAACTTATCAAACCTAAACACCTGCTTAGGTGTAGATACCAATAAACTGATGATTACCCAAGCTGTCCTTTAAATGACTACATGAAATACATAATATTTAAACTGCATGCAACAATAGTAAATGTTTCCTTAATTAGCCCTAGAGATGCCCATTGAACACTTTAGACCATGGATTTAAAATCTCATTTAAAAACTTATGATTTCTTGAAAAATCTCATGAAATGTCAATTTGTATCCTTCATCCTCATCTAAAACCTCATATATATATGAACTGATTTACTCTGGACACTTAAGACTTCTTAATCTGAGCAGAATAAAATTACAGTTTGCTAATACTGTATTTATTCTTGAACCTTGTCCTAGTCACCATCTTTTTATTTTTCTTTATATCATTCTGAATATACAGTCACCTGTTCACAATGTGTCTCTGTGCAAAAATGCTTGCTTAGGAAAGGATGTTCCTCTGTGTTCTAAGGTACAACAGATATAAGTCTGATTTCTTTTTCTATAGAATTATATGTATTTCGGAGAAACAAGATTACTCACTTCTGGTTCTTTAACAGTGAATTTTCTATCTACTACACAACATACTCCCTGCATGGCTGTCATGTTAAAATAATGCTAAGAACGGAAGAGCTGCCGTATCTACAGGGCTTTCAGTGGAAGAGAAATTGTAATTTTCAATTGTCTCATTTAATGAACAAGTAGCAACATCATGTCACCCAGATTCAGATCTCCTGTGAGCAACATCTGGTCTTCTTTAGCAGTCTATTGTAAAGACCATTATTCAATCTTTTATATGTTAATGACATTGAATGCCTTCATTTTTCTGAAACCACAAAGCTATACATTTTTGCCTGATGACACTGCCATTTGCAGTATTGCTACTAATTCTGCCATGGCTGCTAGAGTAATATGATATAATAGTGTTGAAATGAATTATCAGAAACTAAGTGCATGTAAAACCAACTGTACAGAAATCGCCTTCTTCCCAATCCAACTTTAGCATAGCAGCTTTCTCCGAGGGGAGCTCCAGACCATTTCCTTTTTAACAAATGGCTCTGAAATAGGAGTTGAAAGCCATTTAAATCTGTGTTGTGCACTACACATGACAATGTTGTATAAAAAATAAAAGCTTATTGTTATGACATAATTACTATCTCATTAAAAATGGTTGGGATATTGAGTATCTGACAGCTTTCACTGGACACAACAGGTCAGATTCATTCAAGGACTAATCCTGTGGTTGACCAATGTCTGTCAAACACTTTGTCACAGAAGACTATGGAGTTCCTGTATTTTGAAAGTATCCCTGGTGTTATGGGTTTACAAATACATTTCAGATCTAATAGTGGAATACAATAAATTTTTCCTTTGGCCATTTTGGAATGTGTAACAACAAAAACTTTGTGTTTGTGGCAAAGTTATGCGTGATGGGCTGGGAGTTTATTCACATGGTGCTTGTTTGAAACTAGAGTCTGTGAGATCTTATAGGGGTTTATTGCTGTTTCTTCTGCAGTCTGTCTGTTGTTTTCCATCCTATGCCTCATTCCAGATTAAGCAACCTCCAGGGGACGGTGTGGACTACTACTTTGTGTTGTCACCTAGTGTGCTGACAGGATGAGGAAAAATGTTTGGCACAGCCTTTCACTGGTAACATACACTGATAGACATGCGTGTGCCTCAATCGAGCTGCTCAACATTTAAATGTGTAATTAAATATAATTACTATCCATATTAGGGCTGACAGTTTATGTCCTTTTTATAGGAAGTATTTAGTAACCTTTGTACTTTTCCTCATCAGTCATAGAATCATTTGGTTGGAAAAGACCAATCATAAAACCAAACTGACAGAAGTCCTACCAGTCACTTTTTGGTTTTCTACTGTGAATTCATACTGCAGTGGTAATGGGACAGTCCAGTTGGCTCAAAAAATCCTTTTCTTCTTCAAATCTAAAATACAGTATTTACATGTGAGAAGCTGTTCATGTTTGGAGTCTTACCTGCTCATACCTGATAATATGAGATCTCAACTCAAGGATCCCTGCAGGAGTAAGGGGGTACTGCCAGTGGGAAAATGAGTGCTTATTAGATCCATGTTGAATATATCTGGTTGGGTCTGTGTCTGGAGTATGCACGCTTGATTTGACCTTAGATATGGTCTCTTCTGTTGTGGATACTGTGCAGTTATTTTTGTGTTTTTATCTTTGAAGAACAAAAGCACCTAATGGAATAAGATAGGATAAAATTCACATGCAGGGAAGGCTGCTTTTTCTCCAATGTCTGAGACAACGTGAGAATAGATATTGCCCCTTAAGTCAGATGATCAGATCTATTCATGAGAAAAGAAATAACTTAGCAATGAGACATTTTTATAATGTTCCACTTAATCATACTTCTGCAAAAGTGATAGAAAACTAAGGAAACTCCATTCTGGATCAGAGCAGATAAAAGATGGATGGACTATCCAAAAGATGAATTGAATCTGGCTCCTATCTGTATCAGACAGGATATTACAAACTGAAACGTGAATGCAAGGTGATGGCACTCAGTGGAACAAGATGAGCAGGAACAGGAACTGATGACTTCAGATGTTCAGTACTAAATGGATCCACTAAATCCTCTAACTCCAGCCCTGGCTTTAGGGAAGTTTCAGTAGTTACTCAGTAAGGAGGTAATAAGTAAGGCTAGGATAGGGAGAGGATATGTCCCTCCAGCATTTTTCTCAGCTGGACCCATATAGCTATTTTTTTTCAGATCCCTTGCACAATACCTGTCACTGACTTAGGATAGATACTCTGACAAACAGCATAACTGGGCATAGCTCCTGCTCTGAGTAAGCTAGTATTAATAGTAAACTGAAAGCAGAAAAGCTAAGGTGAAATGGCTTGCCAAAGTCATACAGTGTATCAGTAAAAGAGATAGAAATAGAACCTCAACTTCACACTCTCCACCAGTCCACTGTCTGCTGGACTGAGCTGCAGCAGCATTACTGGATGGCCTTAACTGACAACGTTTCTTCTTAGATTTTTGAATCTGGGCTAGCATCAAACCCCAAACTGGGTCCTCAGCTGAGAATTAGCATTTTAAAACTATCTAAACAAAATGCCACCAGAAAAAAATTATACCACATAGCTTTTGATTGGATTACAAAGCAATAAAGCAGGCAAAACATGACCTAAGGCTTCATCTCAGTGTGCTGGTGGTGGAACCAGTGGTACTTGCAAATCATACTCGGGAAAAGCCATCTGGTAGTCGACGATTTTTTAGTGGAAGGACGGTGACATCTAGTGGTACTGCTCTTCGCGCAGCCCCTCACGGCGTCGTTATTTCACGTCCTTAATCCATTTGCTTTTTGAAAGCTTTAATACCTCAAGCAGTATAAGCTTTTCAACAAACACTGTGGCCTATTAATTTTTTATCCACAATTACTCTATTTGTCGTTATTCTGAAAACCAAAAGTTGTCATAATGAAGTGATTCGGCAGTCTTCAGATAAGGCTGTATTATAAAATATTTTGCAAATATTGCTATAAAAACTTAGAATTTTCTCTCTAAATCAATGACTGAAGTTCAAGTCACTTGAATTAGAATGACATGATGGTCTCTGTTTCAGCAGGGACTTAGCTCAAGGGAGCGATTCATACCTGCTAAAAAAATGTTAAGAAAAGATGGAACAAATCACCCTTTAGTTGCATTTCTCTCTCTGGTTTGTTAATTAGTATAGTCTAGATGTCTAACTGTGACAGTTGGAATTAGGTAAGATGACTCATATTAAAATTATTTCGGTGCTTCTCTCCCATTCAAAGTCAATGAAGTGTCATCTGCTCAGTCATTGAAAGAACTGCTGAAAATGTGTCTTAAAGAGAAGTTTGGACAATGAAAGATAAAAGATAGGAGTATGCAGAGAAGACAGGGCTTGTTTTTGTTTCTGGAGCTCAAATATTTGAATCACTAACCTGCTGGACCAGCCCATGATGTGGGCCAGTTGGACCCTCTCAGGTAGTTGCTGGGTATGAGCAGGAGACTTTCCCAATGAGATGCATGCCCAGGCCCCTTGGTTTGGGAGCTAAGACAGGTTCATAGTACGGAGGTATGCTGTTCAGTGCCAGTTGCTTTTCTAGAAGATATATAGTCTGTTATTCTAATGTGAGATGCTCTCCAAACACAATACTGGTAAGTGCTTATATTGTTCATGATGCAGCTTGAAAATCCAACAATGAAGAGAATGTCTAAAAATTTTCAGCATTCACTGACTTCCTCCTCCTTTGGGTAGCCCATTATCAGGTGCACAAGTAGATTTGCTAATAAGTGATATGTAGTATAGGCCATTTTGTTCATATGATTTTGTGGTTACAACTGTGCAGCAATCTAGAGAGGCTGCAGATACGGGCTGAGGGGAACATCTGAAAGCTGAATGAAGACAAATGCAAAGACTCAGCACAGAGTAATGCCTACACATCTGTACAGTGGGGAGACTGTGTTGGGAAAAATGGGGGAATAAATCTGGTCCTGTGAGGCCCACACCAAACATGTGATGGATGCAAGTCAGGGAACAAATAGTAATCATTTATTTACAGCAACATTTACAGGTTCTTTTGGATTGATGGTGATAAATTGAAAAGCTACAGGTACACTAAAGGTTGTACACACGCTAACACCACCACCACCAACTTGTAAGCCTGTAAGCTTGGCTGCTTGGCAAATAAACAAGCCCGACAAACAGGAATATAGTGGAGCAAAACCAAGAATATACTCAGGGAAGCATAGAAATGCACCTAAGGAGAAACATAAAATACACTCAGGGAGTATGCACCTGAGGAGAAATATATCACTCAGCATTAACTGAGGTAAATAATCTTACCCACAAGGTGTCCTGAGTGGGGGGGATGGAGAGGGAGTGAATTCATCAATTCGTCCAGTCGGTATGGTTTCGAGTTCATCCTGTCCTGATTCTTAGGGCAAAATTGGGGTGATATTTATACTCAAACTTTTACGTTACATCACCAGGGCATGCGTGCAGGTGGGGATGACTATAGACAATCTTACCACTTATGTTAATGTCACAAAGTCTGTTAATTCACGCCTGCATGGGTAGAGGTAATGGCTCCTTTTCTTTGGGGCAGAAAGAAATGGGGGACTGGGACCACAAGGCCTCTGCCTCATCTCACACTCCTCCAGGCACCCAGATAACAACAGATATGGATCTAGTGATGGTTGCCACCTCGCCCAGTGCTTGCCACCTTGCCCAGTGCTGAGCTTCATGCTTTCAAGCATGCAATTACATGGTATACATGACTTGAGCTTTGTGATTAACTTTTGCTCTCTCTCTTCAGACTGACTAGTTGGAGAGCAACTTTGCAGAAAATGTACCAAGGGTCTTGATGGACAGTAAATTCAGTATAAGCCAGTAGTGTGCCCTGACCACCAGAAGGCTATATGTATCCTAGGCTGTATGAACAGGAAGGCAGCCAGCAGACTGAGAGAAGTCATTCTTCCCTTTGGTTTGGCACTTGTAAGACTGAATCTGGAGTATTGTGCCACTTCTGAACTCTCTAGTAAAAGAAGAACATTGACAAACTCAAGTTAATTTAGTGGAGGGTCATCGTGAAGGGATGTTCAGTGGCTGGAGCACTTGCCTTATGAGGAGAGGCTGAGGGACCAGGGTTTCTTCAGCTTGAAGAAGGGAAGGCTCAGGCAAGATCTGGTTGCTGTCTTCAGGTAACTAATGGGAGAATTTAAAGAAGACAGAGCCAGCCTTTTTTTTTATTTGGAGGCACACCGTAAAAGTCTGAAAGGCAACAGGCACAAGAAGGATCTTGGGAAATTTTGACTTGATATAAGAAAAAATGTTTTTTATCATGCAGATGGTCAAACACTGGAACAGAGGCCCATAGCAGCACTTCAGTCTACATCCTTGGAGGTATTTACAACTCGGTTGGACACAGTGCTGAGCAACCTAATCTATTTGGCCCTGCTTTGAGTTGGACTGGTAGCCTCTGGAGGTCCTCTCCACTCTGCATGCTTCTATGATGATAGAAGAAAGCCATGTCAGAAGTCAGTAAAGCAACACTTTAAGGATATGTGGAAAGAAAAAAGAAATCTGTAATAATACATATTTTTCTTTTCAGAAATACAGTCTGAGCAGTCATTTCACTGCGAGTCAGTTGTGAGTCATTAGCCAGGTCACATATCTATCTTACAGACGTTCTCAAGGCTTAATTGCTAAGGATAAATATCAGCTGACCTTCACTTACACTAAAAGTTTTGTGCAGCTGAGGAAGACAGTCTAAGTACTTTTAGTGGTTAGTACTTCAGAATCTAAGCAACGAACGTTCCTCTAGTGTTTAGAAGAAGATGCCATTTTTTCAAATTACCAAATACACTGCTCTCAAAACTAAATTAATGATGCTTCAAGTGTGTAACATTTTGATTGAGAGGGATTTGCACTTGTACATTTTTCCATCACAAAGAGACATATCAGATTCAGACAGAAACTGGCTCTGGTGCTGCATTTAGAAATCTGTATGGTCATCAGGACTTTCTTCTATGACCCTGTGGTTCTTTTTGTGTGTTTTACATTGCTAAGAGTTCTTGTTGACTTTTAGCTATGGAGTTTATTATACCATTAATCTTACAGCTATAAGGATAATAAAGAGTGTATTAAATGGCTCAGTCACCAAGCTGGCTGAACAGAGATCACACCCCATCCAGAAAATGTCTCTTTGCACAGTTTAGAGTGTGAACTAGTAAGTCTATTGTGTGATCCCCCAGGGATCGGTATTGGGACTGGTACTGTTCAGCATCTTTGCCAGCAACATGGACAGTGGGATCAAGCGCACCCTCAGCAAGTTTGTGGATGACACAAAGCTGGGTAGTGCAGTTGACACACTGGAAGGAAGGGATGCCATCCAGAGGGACCTGGACAGGCTGGAGAGGTGGACCCATATGAACCTCATGAAGTTCAACAAGGCCAAGTACAAGGTCCTGCACCTAGGTAGGGGCAATCCCAAGCACAAATACAGGCTGGGCGGAGAATGGCCCGAAAGCAGTCCCGAGGAGAAGGACTTAGGGGGTGTTGGTTGATGAGAAGTTTAGCATGAGCCAGCAGTGTGCACTTGCAGCCCAGAAGGCCAACTGCATTCTGGGCAGCATCAGTAGGTCGAGACAGGTTATTCTGCCCCGCTAATCACTCTGGTCAGATCCCACCTGAAGTACTGCATCCAGTTCCAAGGCCCCCAATACAACAAGGACATGGAGATGTTGGAGCAGGTCCAGAAGAGGGCCACGAAGATGATCAGAGGGCTGGAGCACCTCCCCTACAAGGACCAACTGAGAGAGTTGGGGTTGTTTAGCCTGGAAAAGAGAAGGTTCCAGGGGGACCTTACCGCAGTCTACCAGTTCCTGAAGGCATCCTACAGGAAAGCTGGGGAGGGAATTTTTACAAGGACAGGTAACGATAGAATGAGAGGCAATGGTTTTAAACTGGAAGAGGGTAGATTTAGACTAGGTATTAGGAAGAAATTCTTTACTGTGAGGGTGGTGAGACACTGGCACAGGTTGCCCAGGGAAGTTGTGGATGCCCCCTCTCTGGAAGTGTTCAAGGCCAGGTTGGACAGGGCTTTGGGCAACCTGGTCTGGTAGGAGATGTCCCTGCTCATGGCAGGGGGGGTTGGAACCAGATGACCTATTAATATCCCTTCCAACCCAAACCATTCTGCGATTCTATGATTTATTATGTCAAGTGCAGCAGCACAGTTCTCAATGCCACACCAGCTCAGTGTCTGCAAAGAGCAGACCCACACCTTTCTTCAACTCTGTGCTACCTTCCTTAAGTGCTTCTCAGGATGGCAGAAATGGCATTCAATGCAGATGGCAGGATACTCTTCATTTAGCACAGTGTATCCTTCAGATCCATAACTTCCTTAGGCTTGCAATAGTCTGAAATGAAATTTCAGGATCTGCTGCAAGGCATGCATTTTTGCTTGATAGCAAGAAGCAGCTCACTTGTGAAGCTGGATATATATAGGGGGTATACTGATGATACTGTCTGGGGTGGTGGTCTTCTTTGGTCCAAAGTGTCTAATTTGGTAAAAGAGAGCACACATTATGCAGATTTGGTGAAATGAGTGGTTTGCTGTTTTTTAAAGTGTCAGAGAAATACTTGATCACCAGCCCCCATTTGCCAGAAGTCTATGGGTTAATTATGTGACTTGAAGTTAGGTTTCCAAGTCTCCAAAAAGCACTCAGGCAGTCAATAGCTGGATTTGTGTGCCATTTAAACTGCATGAAAATGTTTGGTGTCCTCAATACTAGCAGAAAAGCCTGCCGTTTTTCAAATTCTACCTTCCTGACACCTTTTAAGAACAAACATAAACATTTGTCACCTTGGTAATACCATATTTTAATAATTTTTCTACGCGTTAACTTTATTCTGCAACACTTGTGTTCTTCATCCAGTCCTTTGTCTTCATATTGAGCTGGGTCTACCCATCATTCTTCCCTTACCTTGATCTCTGGAACACTGTAGCTGACTCCAGACTTCCTCATAGAAGTGCACCTGCTTCACCAGCTCAATGTTGTAATGGTGCGAATGATAAAGTCTCTTATTACAAGTGTTTGAATTGTCACCTTGCTACCACATCAGAATCCAAATAGCTCTATCTGCCTTTCAAAATGACAGTATATTACTTCCTCTAGTTAATCAACTACTGTTACTTTCAGTTCATTCACTAATTTAATAATAAAGATTTTTCATTTAGCACTAAGTTATCTTAAAAAGTAGGGGTTAAAATTAGCTCATGCTCCTGGATTTTCTGCATATACAAAACAGACCTAGGGAAAATTGCATGCAATGGCCTGAAACAGCACAAATGGGATGCCCACTCATTAGATGTTTCCCAAAATGCATGGGGAATATGAGGTATTCTTTTGTAATTGCTACAGCAGCACTGAAATGCTATCTAAAACAGACATCTAGTTTTCCCAAAGGATTTCTGATTTATTTAATTTTTTTTTAGCTAATAGCAGTGAAACTAAGCTTTGTCAAAGCATATTTTCGAGATAAGCTTTTATCTTTACGGCACTATGAAGCCAGAGTGGTCTTAAATGTCATCACCGTTCTCAGCTGCCCTGCTATAATTGTATCTAAAGCCACAGGAGGTAGAATGTGCCCGTGCATCTTTTAAATTCCCAGTTGGAAGGCTCCTTACTTCGAAACGATGCGAGGGGCTTTCATTAAATTCATCTGGACTCCCAGCTCTCACATGAGAACTAGAAAGTGGTCCAACTTTGAAGTTAATTATTTTAACATTTTTTCCTAATTAAGGGAAGCTTTGGTCAGAAACACATCTTTCCTCCCCCCTATTTCCATAGTCCTGTAACATAAGTGCTTTGATTTTGCTTAAAATGGGGAGAAGGGGGGGTGTGTGTAGCCTTTGATCTATCGATGAACATAGGCAATTTTAGCTCAAAAGGAATTTGTCTGAGAACTACATTAAAATAGCATTTGACACATAATGCAAACTTAATTCTAACTGGTGCTGTTTGGGATACTATATAGTGCTAGAAGCCCTTTAATTTTTAAGGATGTGTAATGGATGACTTAATCCTCTCAAATGTATTTTATATTCCTATAAAGACATTTGGAAAACATATAAGAAACATGTTTCTGTCCACAAATTTCAATTATTAAAGATGATAATGGCTTTCTGCAGTGCATGTATCTATGCTATAAACTGCTTTAAATTATCAACAGTTAAGATTATGTCTATTGCAGTTTGTGGAATTTTACAGTATGTGGAGCATACAGTCCCAGTGATGTTACCTAAGCTGGCAAATTCTGGAGACTAAACATAAAACAAAAAATCTGTAAATACAGAAATATCATCCGAAGCTGACACCTTCTCTTTAGCCATTAAGTCAGACAGAGAAAGACACTGTTTTTCTCCAGTGAATATCCAATATCATGCTTGCTCTGAAGAATAATAAACTTTTAAAATTTTGAAATGTCTTCTAAACAGAGCTGGGCCAATAACAGGGTGAAAAGATCTTCTGGAAAGACCTATTCCTTCCAGTTCTGAAACAGCGTTTACATTTTGGGCTAGTCTACTAACCTTGGCAATAAAAAGGCAGGTTCCAGTACTAGTTAGAGCTTTAGGTAGGCATGAAAGGGTGAGGTGGAGTCCCCACTAAAGTTCTTTCGTGGATCTAGCCCTGAGTCACAAAAAAACCATGTGGCTAGGCAGGGAATTAAACCTTAGCTGGTTAAACCTGGAGATGCTCCTATCTGGTTGAAATTTGGTTCTCATCCTCTAAGATGAGCTCCAAGAAGGGATACACCTTGTCCAAAATCTGTTCCCAGATTAAGAGACACATTGGCTGACTCCACAGTTTCTGCAGAAACTTTAGAATAAAACTGAATTGGTTAAAAGAATACTTTGAAAGGCTTGTTGTCTGCCTTCTACCAGTAACATAATGTCATGGTTTAGGGCTGGGCTGGCCACTAAATCCTGGACAGATGCTATTTATTAAGCCCTCTCCCCTCCTCAGAAGGGGAAGAGAAAGAGATTAAGACAGAAAGACTTTATGGGTTGGAAAAGAAAACTAACAGATTTAATGAGACAAGAATACTAATACTACAGGATAAAAATGTAAATAGAAAATAATTAAATATATACAGATATGTACAAATACATACATAAAACCAATATAAAATCCTCCCCCCACCCTCCCCCAATGATGACTACATCACCAGAGGCTCTGCAGAGCAGGGCACTGGAAAAGTCACAGTCCAGACCCAGAAGCAGTGGGAGCAGGATGCAGGATCACACGGATCAGGATCAGAGGCAGAAGATCTAGCAGGGTTGTACTTGGACTTCATCCATCACAGGAGAAGGAAAGAGCAGGGGGGAGAGAAGGGACTGAGACCCTTGTGGTCCCTCAGCTTTATACTGAGTATGACGTATGTGGGATGAAATACCTAGTTGGTCAGTTTTGGATCTGCTCCTCCCCACAGGTGTGGATATGGCACCCATGGTGTGACAGTGGCCTTGTCCTGCTTACATGGCATACAAGCCTTATCACTTGTAGACGAGAACACTGTCTGGAAAAACATGCTGTGAGTTTCAGCAAGTGCAGCCACTTAGAAGAGACTGAGCTGAAAAGTAAGGTTACTAAATAGAAAACAGTTCTATTTAGCTCAAACTGGGACACATGAGAGTACAGTGTAAGGCTTCTCTACAGCCTAGCATACTGAGAAGCACATTACAAAACCAAGAACTACTTTACATCTTATGCAGGTGTAGGATGTGATGTTTAGTACAACAGACTTCAGTCTTACTCTGAGGTGTTGAGGAATATATGGTATTGGTTAGTAACGTAGTCTTTCGTAGCTCTAGATGCTGTTTTCACTATGAACTTTTCAGAACAGGCTTCTAACCTGTTTTCTGGTGTATCTTTAGGCTAACTTGCTAAGAGAACTGGAATGGTACATCATCAATGCTCAGTATGTCCTCAGATGTGCTGGGGGTCTGCCATCCCTGCTCTAGAATCAAACTACAGTATCTTTTGTTACTGTAGATCCTTTTTGGACTGTTGGTTTTCTTTTTCAAATGGGGAGTTCTATGTCTGGATAATACATTTTTATTACAAGCTTATGACAGAGCTGTCTGCAAAGCATGCCAGTACCTTTAACAAGACGATTTGGCCCTTTTATTCAAGCTCTTACAGCTCCTACATCAAGATGAATACTGCGATATATATTGAGTAAATAAAATTTACCTGTGACCAGAACACCAGTAGATCAAGGATTTTAAGTGTAGGTTAAAGCACTGGTTTCTTAATGCTATAGCCAATACCAGGGTGCAGGAAACATTTAAAGCCTTTCAATAAAGTAGGGAAAATAAAAATGGTCCTTTAAACATTCACTTACTTCATCACTTACATTTAGTTTCTGTACTGAACTTCTTGAGATTTTAAAATATCCTATGCAAAAGTTGTTTAGAGTGCTGTATGGCTGCAAGACAGGCAATTCTGATCTGACAACATAATGAAAAATGTTTTTAACAGTGGTAAAATGTTAGTAAACCTCTTGCAAGTAATACAGTCCCTTGTATGAAAGAATGGGTACACTCTGATCACATATCCCTGAGACAAACGCAAAACTGGAGGAAATGCAAGAAAGGGCTGTTAAGATGATCAGGGAAATGGAGACCTGTCTGTGTGAGAAGAGCTTGTTTAGTCTCTGTCAATGAGGACTGAGAGGTGATATGACTAGTCTCAATCAATATTTTAGAGGGCAAACATTGGAGATGAAAAAAAGCTAATTAAAGGACAATGTTGGCACAATGACAAGCAGGTATAAATTGACCGTGAATACACTTAAGCATGAAATAAGAAGAAAATTTCTAACCACCAAAGGAAACAAGTTTTGAAATAGGAGATGCAGCAGCAAAATGCCTAAGAGTAATGATGATTTTCCATAAAAGTTTGTGTAAGTTTATGACATGGCTGGCTGTGAGCACAAGGGAAGAGATTCAATAGCTTCACCTTGGCCACATTTGGCCAGTGTCCTCTATCAATCAAGAGAAAAATACGCTTCCAGATGCACTTGGAGACTGAAGTACGTGGGATGAGGAAAAGGAGGCATGTTGCTCCCTAATCAGGTAGTCATCTGATTTAAGACTTTGTCCTTTCACCCTTCTGGTGAAGAGAGTGTCTGGATTCAAAATGAGACATCCAAAGTATAAATACCCAATACTTAATTTAGTTACAACCTAACATTTAAATCTATACTTTATAAAATACCTTGTGTTATGGTTTAAGGGTTACCAGCC